>NC_043020.1:5328253-5355753 GCF_006345805.1 Octopus sinensis
ATATAAACAAAAAAACCAAAAAAAAACTCAGCTTCTTTCAGTTTTTTTTTTTTTTATTTATTGCCCACAAGGGGCTAAATATAGAGGGGACAAACAAGGACAGACAAAGGGGTTAAGTCGATTACATCGATCCCAGTGCGTAACTGGTACTTATTTAATCGACTCCGAAAGGATGAAAGGCAAAGTCGACCTCGGTGGAATTTGAACTCAGAACGTAACGACAGACGAAATACCACTAAGCATTTCGCCCGGCGCACTAACATGTCTGCCAGCTCACTGCCTTATAACCCTAACCCTAACTCTTCTTTCTGTTTATATCTGCCAAGTTTACCAACTCACAAGGCTTTGGTCAGTCTTCTATAATAGAAGACACTTGCTCAAGGTGCCATGCAGTGGGGTTGAACCCATGAACACACAGGTTAGAAATCAAGATTCTTGACAACACAGCCACTCACTCTTACACCTCTGCGAAGGAAACGAAGATACTTACTCAATTCTCTTTTTCTGTTCCATAACTTGTTGAATTTGCTGCTGAAGTTTAAAAGCTCTGGAAACTGGCTCTGGAATTCCTGGCTACAATTGAAGAACACAAGAATCAAATAAATAATAATAATAATAATAATAATAATAATAATAATAATAGCCCTGATGCAGTACCAGGCAGTGGCTCTCATGGCTTCTGATCTTAACTGATTGGAAGTGTTATCATGTACATTGTTTTGTCTTGGTATAAAAGATGGACTACAGCAAATATTCTGCTCAATACCACAGATTTGCTTGTCAGTTGTTTGACCATAACCAGCTGAGTATGTGTCCCTTAGTGGCTGACGATATTTGCATCTCTGATCACGAGCAGTAATAGTTTGGGAGTATCGTAGCCTTGTGTTGAGAGGGATTCTTTGGGGTTTTCCACAGAAGACTGGGAATAAACAGCATCACTCGTATGATGATGATGATGCACGTTTAGAACCATCACATGATGTCAACATGAAACTACACACACACACAAACATAACATTACACACTAACGCGAATATGGTATGTCTTTCTGTACGCCAGTATAACTGGTGTGTCAGGGTTGCTCCCCTTATTCGTAAAAAGAATAGATAATTAAAATAGCTTACCTGTCTAATTTCTTCTGTGATGCTATCAGAATCAACACCTTTTGTCTCGTGACCCTTGTCATCATGGACCCTAACAACTCTAACCCCAGATTCATCCGTGCCCTCGGTGCTTGGAATGAAGCCGATCCCATCACGGGTGGGAACTGAAGTGCTCGCCTCATCGACAGGAAAATCGGAAGATCCTTCTTCACTGCTCATGGGAATTTGTGATCTGAGATAATCTGGGATTAAAGAAGAAAAAGAAAGTAAACAAAAAAAACACAAGAGAAGCAAAAACCACTAAGTAGCGGCTGTGTGGTAAGAAGTTTGCTTCCCAACCACATGGTTCTGGGTTCAGTCCCACAGCATGGCACCTTGAGCAAGTGTCTTCTACTATAGCCTTGGGCCGACCAAAGCAGTTTCTGTCTACCAAATCCACTCACAAGGCTATAGTAGAAGACACTTTCCCAAGGTGCCACGCAGTGAGACTGAACCCGGAACCATGTGGTTGGTAAGCAAGCTACTTACCACACAGCCACTCCTGCGCCTATTGTTGAAGACATTTGCCAAAGGTACCATATAGTGGGACTGAACCCAGAACCACATGGTTGGGAAACAAACTTCTTACCATACAGTCACGCTTGTGCCTATATATATAAAATATTGATAAAATAAAGAAAATAAATTGTAGCAGTACCAGATTTGTCCATTTTCCTTTGACCAGTTTCAACATACTGCAAACTATCCGTCATTCCACTGATCCAGTCGCTACGCTGGGACTTGATGCGGTTAAACAGGGACTGTAAGGTAGATTCTGAAAGCAGAAGAAATGATTGGGTCAAATGTGGAGGCTCAAGAAAACGGGTCATCATGGTCAGCAATGGCAAGAATCTATAGAACAGGTTATAGATCTTTTCCCTTTGAACGGCAGATCGAGAAATTAATTTTTTGTAACCAAACACTTTCAAACTTCGTATAGTGGTAGAATGTGTCATATAAAACATCTTTTACTCTTAGTGTTGTTGAGAAAAGTTTCTATTTTCAAAGTTACTAGCACTATGACCCGGCAATAGTGCATGCATATACAGCTGCGTTCGTGCGCACATACACGCGAGTACTGTCCAAATCTCCGACCAGTCACATACAACTAGCAAGCTTTCAACTGGCGTATCAAGTTTCGGGCATTTTGATGGGGTTTTGGATAGAAAATTCTCAAAAAAAGTCACTTCTATTGATTTTTTAATGGCTTTGCGGGGTGACTGGGGAAATGTAAAGATGTGCACGACCACCCTTGGATGGATTTGAATAACCATAGAAAGTGCGAGCCCTCTAACTGAAAAATTGCGGATTTGTATAAAGGACATGCACGCAGACATTTTGCCGTTTATATATAGAGAGAGATTTCTAGTTAAAGTTCTGGTATTTCGGTAATTTCAACCAATCAATGACGTGTATTCAGCTGAATAAAATTACTGCTGTTGTTTGTCAACAACAACTGTCAGCAGTGTATATTTCGTTTGTCACTGTTATTTATGAACTCAGAACATACTCAGTTACGTTCGTATGAATAAATGAGTTTATCTGAAGGAATATTTACTTCATGGCACCACCATAATCGTTCGTGCATTTCTACTGCTTCTAGAATTTTTTTCCTGTTTCACAGCTTCTATTTTCGGAAAGGCTTTTTTGCCACCACCCCTCTCCAATTTCTTCAGTTTTCACTTTTTTCCGTAACTCTAACCCTAAAACCTCAACACTAACCCTAACTCCCAAACCCTAACCCTAACCCTAAAACCACAACACTAACCCTAAAACCATAACCCTAACCCTAAAACCACAACACTAACCTTAAAACCACAACACTAACCCTAAAACCACAACACTAACCCTAAAACCATAACCCTAAAACCTCAACACTAACACTAAAACCATAACCCTAACTCCAAAACCCTAACCCTAAAACCACAACACTAACCCTAAAACCATAACCCTAACCCTAAAACCACAACACTAACCCTAAAACCATAACCCTAACCCTAACTCCAAAACCCTAACCCTAAAACCACAACACTAACCCTAACTCCAAAACCCTAACCCTAACCCTAAAACCACAACACTAACCCTAAAACCTTAACCCTAACCCTAAAACCAGGTAAGTCAAATTGTTATTAAATACATCATTTGCACTAAATATGACCGATTTAAATGCTAAAGGTTTAACAGTTGGAATTTGGACAGAAAATTATTTACTCTCTTTGCCCTTTTGAGCTGCAGGTATATTTGTGATATCCCTCATGGTTGTCGAGTGGTCCTGTCTTGTAAGAGTGGGTGTAGATTCCTGGTCAGAAGAATTAAGGGTAAGGTCAAGGGAATCGGTGGGTTCCGCAGTCTCGACTGGTGGGTGAGGTTCCAACAAGACATTCAAGTCACTCTTCAACTCTGGAGAGAAAGACAAAGAAAAAAAAATTGGTAAAAGTTTATTCCACATATTTCCCCTCTCAAATTCACACACTTATTGCAGTGGTCCTTCAGTTTTGCTAAGTCTTGTAAAAGAACTTGGAAAGTTGGGCCCCCAGCCAGGCCTTTTGTGAAACGCTTAAAGCCAGGAACTTTGCAGATCTTTGTACAAGTTAGTAAGAATCAAGCATGTACACAACTTGTATAGATGACAAAAAAGCAGGAGTGGCTGTGTGGTAAGTAGCTTGCTTGCCAACCACATGTTTCCGGGCTCAGTCCCACTGCGTGGCACCTTGGGCAAGTGTCTTCTATTATAGCCTAGGGCCGACCAAAGCCTTGTGAGTGGATTTGGTTGACGGAAACTGAAAGAAGCCTGTCGTATATATGTATATATATGTGTGTTTGTGTGTCTGTGCTTGAACCTCCAACATCACTTGACAAACGATATTGGACACACACACACACACATATATATATATATATATATATATATATATATATATATAAATACACATATACATATATACGATGGGCTTCTTTCAGTTTCCGTCTACCAAATCCACTCACAAGGCTTTGTTCGGCCTGAGGCTATAGTAGAAGACAATTGCCCAAGGTGCCACACAGTGGGACTGAACCCAGAAGCATGCGGTTGGGAAGCAAGCACCTTACCATACAGTCATGCCTGCACCTATGTATGTATGTATGTATGTATGTATATATGTATGTGTATATATATATATATATATATCTCATCATCATCATCATTTAGCGTCCGTTTTCCATGCTAGCATGGGTTGGACGGTTTAACTGGGGTCTGTGAAGCTGGAAGGCTTCATCAGGCCCAGTCAGATTTGGCAGTGTTTCTACGGCTGGATGCCCTTCCTAACGCCAACCACTCCGTGAGTGTAGTGGGTGCTTTTAAGCAGTGCCCCAGCATGGCTGCAGTTTAATGACTGAAACAAGCAAGACAAGACAAAAAAAAAATAGCTCCATCTCTTTCTACCAGAGACAAATCAGATGCTGGTGACAGAGATGTTTCATTAAAAAAAAAACATTCCACAGAACTCATTGCAAGCATTCAAAGAATGAGAGGCAAGAAAAAGGATTTGAGAAGAAGCCGAGACCTGTTTCGTTGCTGACGTAGATCTGTTCAAAGTCCTTCTCCATGAGCTTCTGTTTATTCTGTAAGTTCTCTTGGCGCTTGTAGGGAGGAAGGAACACCTGCTTCTGGAAATGCAATTCGAAATACGGAAAGGGAAAGATATTAAATTAAGTTATAAAATAACGCAGAGAAATGTTAGTTTCAAAATTTGGGATGCGGCGGTGGGGGGGGGGGCATAGGAGTGAATTACATCAACCTCCCCCCGACCCAGTATTAGACTGGTACTTCATTTATTTACCCACCAAAAAAAAAAAAAAAAATCTTTTTTTCTGTAGAAGTTTCTCGACCTCAACGAAATTTGAACTCAGAATGTAAGGATGGATGGAATGTTGCTAAGCATTTCGTCCGGCATGCCAATAATTCTGCCAGATCACTGCCTTAAATTTTGGCACAAGGTCAGCAATTTTGAGGGGAGAGGGTAAGTTGATTACATCTACCCCCAGTGATCAACTGCTACCTATTTATATCAAATCCGACAAGGTGTAAAGAGGACCCTGGTGGAATAAGATTTTGAATGCAAAGATGGGCAAGAAAAATATTGATTTCTTCATTGCCCACAGGGTGGGGGCTAAACAAGGACAGGCAAAGGGATTAAGTCGATTACATCAACTGCAGTGCGTAACTGGTACTTATTTAATCGACTCCAAAAGGATGAAAGGCAAAGTCGACCTCTGCAGAATTTAAACTCAGAACGTAAAGACAGACAAAATGCCGTTAAGCATTTTGCCTGGCATGCTAATGTTTCTGCCAGCTCTCTGCCTTAATGTGGAAAAATATTAAAAATCAAAAATATTGATGGAAAATGTGTACGACAATTAACAGAAAGGATGAAACACAAACAGAATTTGAACTCATTTTAACAGCCAATATTATTTTTCCTATGCAGAGTCATTATGATTTCGGTGCATAGGAAAAATTGGTATCAGTTGCCTGAAAGAGTATCCACCAGACAAAGCGAAAACAAAGACAAGTCTTATGATTAAAAACACAAAGAAAGTTACCGAAAACGGGAAGGTGGGGTGGGTGAGAGAGAAAAGGGTCAAGTCTTAAATAACAGGATGGAGACATTAGAGGTGACACACCGACACAACAACAACAAACATACAGGATATAAAATGAAAGAGAGGAGGTGGGGTTTCAACTGGTGACAGAGACAAAAGATACTGCACCTCACGAAATGGTCAGACAACTCAGCTGATTCATGCGTTCATGAGTATGATGATGATGATGATGGTGATGATGATGTAAATTATAGAATTGACCAATACCTTGTGAATGAAATCCGTTACACAAGAATTACATACAAACTCATTGTGGCCATAATAAAGCCTTGCTTTTTTTCGCTTCTTTCTTTTTCTATATTGCTGTAGTGTAATAGTGAGGGGAAGGAGAGGCAGAGGAAATGAGAGAGTTGGCCAGAGAGAAGAGGATGGAGAGGGTGAAAGACAAAGTGATGCTAGGAGAGGTGGAGTAGGCATGACAGAGAGAGAGAGAGAGAGAGAGGGAGGGAGGGATGAGAAGAGAAGAGTAAATTTCACTCACACACACACAAACACACAAATTATGTCATAGGTTAATTATGATGTAACAATGAATTTTGGACATTTCTTTTTTTTTTACCTTCAATTCTGGTATTTTTGAGGAAAATCTATTTTCAATCAAAAACACACGCAAACACACGTCACACATACATACACACCAAACACTGAATTATATCATCGTTTAATGTCCGCTTTCCATGCTGGCATGGGTTGGACGATTTTGACTGAGGACTGGCGAACCAGATGGCTGCACCAGGCTCCAATCTTGATCTGGCAGAGTTTCTACAGCTGGATGCCCTTCCTAACGCCAACCACTCCAGTGTCATGTGAAAAGCACTTGTGCTGGTGCCACATAAACCCCCCCCCAAAAAAAACCCAAATCAAACAGCTGTGCTGGTGCCAGGTAAAAAGTACCCGGTACACTCTGTAAAGTGGTTGGCATTAGGAAGGGCATCCAGCTGCAGAAACTAAGCTAGAACAGGTAAGTAGAGTCTGGCGCAGTTCTTTGGCTTGCCTTCTCTAGTTAAAACCATCCAACCCATGCCAGCATTGAAAACAGAAATATGATGATGATGATGAGGAAGAGTGTGTAATCTCTCTATATATAAACAGCAAAATGTCTGTCTGTGTGTCCTTTATATAAATCCACAATTTTTCAGTTAGAGGGCTCGCACTTTCTATGGTCATTCAAAACCGTCCAAGGGTGGTCGTGCACATCTTTACATTTCCCCAGTCACCCCACAAATCTCTATATATATAAATGGCAAAATGTCTGTCTGTGTGTGTGTCCTTTATACAAATCCACAATTTTTCAGTTAGAGGGCTCGCACTTTCTATGGTCATTCAAAACCGTCCAAGGGTGGTCGTGCACATCTTTACATTTCCCCTGTCACCCCGCAAAGCTATTACAAAAAATCAATAGAAGTGACTTTTTTGCGAATTTTCTATCCAAAACCCAATCAAAATGCCCGAAACTTGATACGCCAATTGAATGCCAGCTAGCTGTATGTGACTGGTCGTAGATTTGGACAGTACTCGCGTGTATGTGTGCACGCACGCAGCTGTACACGCATGCACTAGCACTATGACCTGGTGTTGCCGGGTCATAGTGCTAGTACTCTTTTACTCTTTTACTTGTTTCAGTCATTTGACTGCAGCCATGCTGGAGCACCGCTTTTAGTCGAGCAAATCGACCCTGGGACTTATTCTTTGTAAGCCCAGTACTTATTCTATCGGTGTCTTTTGCCGAACCGCTAAGTGACGGGGACGTAAACACACCAGCATCGGTTGTCAGGCAATGCTAGGGGGACAAACACAACAACAAAAACATATACACACACACTTATATATATATACATATATACGACAGGCTTCTTTTCAGTTTCCGTCTACCAAATCCACTCACAAGGCATTGGTCGGCCCGGGGCTATAGCAGGAGACACTTGCCCAAGGTTCCACGCAGTGGGACTGAACCCGGAACCATGTGGTTGGTTAGCAAGCTACTTACCACACAGCCACTCCTGCACCTATGTAGATGATAAAATACCAATAATGTAAATGAAAAAATTGAAACTTACAGGAATTTTCGCCAAATTCTTCTGTCTCTGCCTGGTCTGCTTCTTCTGAATGAAGCTGATCTCCTTCATCATCATTTTACTATCCTGGAATGGAAAAAGGAAGAGACAACAAGTCAAAGTTGGCTTTACACAACTGTAGCAGTTTGGTACAATTACGCAGATATTCAAGAATAATAAACCTTTCAAACCCACACAGTAAAAGACAGCACAGCAAGTTTACAGATAAAGGTTCATCTACTCAATTAGGGAGCTGAGTGATGAGGTAGATTTTCATTAAGAGGGACCAATAACGGAGTATCTATGTAACTGCATGACCAGAAAATTAGGGGTTATTGAATACCCTATATTATGATAGGGTATTCTATAAAAACTCTGTTGTATTCAGGGTACTGCATAAAAACTATTGCATAAAGGCTCTATAAGAGCCTTTTACGGTTAATTCACCTACTAGAAATAACAACCAAATCTCCATAAAGCACACACTTTAAATCTTAACCCTTTCGTTACCAACCCGGCTGAAACCGGCTCTGTGGTACAAATGTCTTGTTTGCAAAAGTTCTAAATTAAAATCTTCCACCAAACCTTAGTCACAATTTATGTTCCTAACACTAGCTTAATGATAACGAAGTTATTTTACTAAATTCTTTGTTGTAATTCAAAGTAATTGAAAGAAACACAGAACATCTCAACAGAAATACAGTAATGAAAGGGTTAAGAGAGGAAGATCAAATCGAATAATGTAGTCCTTGATACATAAGGTTCACCACATGGTCCAGTCCTTGTTGTGGTGTGAAGGCTTGTATGGATTAATGACCCTAAGAGCTATGCTAGCAGAGTGTAAGCACTTGATAGGCTCTCCTATGCTGGACAGGTCAAAGGATGGAGGTTAGACTAAAATGGATCACCTCTTCTCAGTGTAGAACCAACAACACTACTTGGAAAAATGTCAAGTTATAGAAGCATCGATGATAACTGAAAACCAACAAGACCTGGGAGAGGATGACCTTCACTCGGGGAATCTTGACATGGGACAGTAAACTCCGAAAGGAAGTTACAAGGCCAACTCCCCATCTGATGATGAGAAGAAATGCCAAAGTTGCCATACAGAGGACCTGTAGCAGAATGGATTGAGGTCAGATGCCAATGGAAGAACAGATCCTGAAGCACAAGTGGGATGGGATGGGCCACACCTCAAGGAAACCAAGATCCTGCATTACACATAAGGTCTGGACTTGGAACCCACAAGCGAGGCAGAAGAGAGGATAACTGAAGAGATGGCGGTGTGGTTTTCCACCTCGGCGTTTTATCATGGCTACCGAATAATTGTCACAGATAAATTCCTCTCTCTCTCTCTCTCTCTCTATATATATATATATCAGTGGAGTGCTGAAACATTCCTGGCTTTGAGTAAAAGCAAATACAGGAGGATCGGTTAATTATGGTTTTATTCAACATATTCCCCTTTCAGGTTCATACATTCTCACTGCAGTAGTCCTTCAGTTTTTCTAAGCCCTGTAGAAGAACTTGGAATGTTGGGCCTCCAACCAGGCCTTTCGTGACACTCTTAAAGCCAGGAACTTTCCAGCAAGCTCTCATAAATATATACACACACACACGCTGGGCTTCTTTCAGTTTCCATCATCCAAACTTACTCATAATGCTATTGGAGAAAACACTTTCAATTTTAACTACCAGTCAATATGCGTAGGAGTGGCAGTGTGGTAAGTAGCTTGCTTACCAGCCATATGGTTCCAGGTTCAGTCCCACTGCGTGGCACCTTGGGCAGGTGTCTTCTACTATAGCCTCAGGCCGACCAAAGCCTTGAGTGGATTTGGTAGACGGAAACTGAAAGAAGCCTGTCGTATATGTATATGTGTGTGTGTGTGTGTTTGTGTTTGTCCCCACCAACATCGGTTATCAACCGATGGTGGTGTGTTTACGTCCCCGTAACTTAGTGGTTCGGCAAAAGAGACCGATAGAATAAGTACTAGGCTTACAAAGAATAAGTCCTGGGGTCGATTTGCTCGGCTAAAGGCGGTGCTCCAGCATGGCCACAGTCAAAATGACTGAAACAAGTACAAGAGTAAAAGAGTCTATCTTTTGTTGAGAAATGTCATATTAGAAACCAAATTCTTTGTTTCAAGATATTCCACGTTTATCGAGGCAATTCCAGTTTTTGGTAGATATTTAACATCATTACAGGAATAACCAACACTAGGCATCCTCTAAGATACGAACCCGTATGCTGCGACATTCTGTCTGCTCTTTTCACCTGATATAAAAAGTTTTGAACTTTCTATTCCAAGGGAGACAACTTCAACCCCTTTCAGATTTCAAATCTAAGGGAGACGACTTAATCCTTTGCTATTCCTGTAGTTTTTGTAACCTTCGTTACTAAATTTGGTGATCTGTTTTTTTCTGGAGTTTTCTTTTTTTGTCAACACCTTGAAAAATGGCCGCTAATCATTCTTTGAGGACAAGAGTATTTTAAGGGCCCCAGAAAAAATTTTTGCGTTAGGATCTGTGTATTGGTATGTATTGCAAGAAACATCTAAGTTTCTTTCTTTAACATTCTACCTACATAGACCAACCTATACACAATTTGATGTGTGAAAACATTATACATCGAAGAGGCCATGGAACAGAAGAAAAAAGACATGCACCCAACACCAGAGCTGAAGACACCACCGAAAGGGTGGGGGCCCCGCCACGTCAAAACGGTAGAGGAGTAGGGGCCGAAACTGGATGTGTTTCCTCCTGATGATGTCTTGAGCTAACTGGATCCTATAAAGGAACTGTTGTGGTAGCAGACCACGAAACATGGTTGTAATTCCTCCATTCTATAAAACTAGTTTTTAAACAATGAATGGCTAACGGTTGAAAACGCCTGATTTGGTCAATGAATTAATGGTAGATAAAAGTTTGGAGATGATAACCAGAGTGGTATTTGAGGGGCAGTCCCGAAGTTTTGAAACTTTTTTAAGAGAAGTAGTTATAACTGTCTTAGATTATTGTAATTTTAGTATGTCAGTGTGGAGGCGCAATGGCCCAGTGGTTAGGGCAGTGGACTCACGGTCGTATGATTGCAGTTTCGATTCTCACACCAGGCGTTGTGTTTATTGAGTGAAAACGCCCAAAGTCCCAGGAGATATGGTGAACCCTGCTGTACTCTTTTACCACAACTTTCTCTCACTCTTTCTGTTTCTGTTGTACCTGTATTTCAAAGGGACCAGCCTTGTCACACTCTGTGTCACGCTGAATCTTCCCGAGAACTACGTCAAGGGTACGCGTGTCTGTGGAGTGCTCAGCCACTTGTATGTTAATTTTACGAGCAGGCTGCTCCATTGATCGGATCAACTGGAACCCCCACCATCGTAACCGATGGAGTGCCACGAGTATATCACTACTGTGCTTCTAATAAGCTGACCTGCCACCTTTTGTTATTCTAGTAAACGACTGTAACAGCACTTTGAACACATCCTACTAAACACTGTTTGTGGCATCTGACTAGTTTTGCAGAATGCTGTCCGGACATGAAGACAATATGGAAGATCACTCTGCAATAAAGTTTCCATTGTTAAACTGGGCAAAAATACGATACAAAAACTTATGAAATATTCCAGACTACGGATCTTTTCGGTTTGACCGGCAGCTTTTAAAAATAATTTCCACGTAACTAAACACTTTTAAACTTCGTATACTGGTAGAATGTGTTTATAAAACATCTTTTTCTCTTGGCTTTATTGAGAAGATTCTATAGTTTGTAAAATATTCGTTGTTTTTTTTTCTTCAATTTCTGCAATTTCAACCAATCACTGACGACAATTGGTGTTGGTTTGTTTATGTCCCCATGACATAGTTGCCTGGCAAAAGTGACTGATAGAGAACACGTACCAGATTTTACAAAAAAAAAAAAAAGTCCTGGGGTCAATTTGTTCGACTAAACCCTTCAAGGTAGTGCCCCATGATGGTCGCAGTCCAATGACTAAAACAAGAACAGGAAATTTTGAACTAAGAATCACCAACTTACCCTATTGAGCAATTCTATTTGTAAGGCTTTTTGGTAACGTTCCTTCTGAATATGTTCCTGTTTCTCTGAGGTCTGCTTTATTTGTCGTTGTTGTTCTTGGAGAAGTAAATCTTGAGCTTGGGCCGCAAGGTAACCGTCTTTCACCTGAAATGAAGAGAGTTGGGGTTTCATTGACTTTTCGCAGGTGCTACAATTTCTATGGAGGGTTAAGCCGGCAAGCTGGTAGAATCGTTAGCACGCCGAGTGAAATGCTTAGCGGTATTTCATCTGCCGTTACGTTCTGAGTTCAAATTCCGCCATGGAAAATGGATGTTAAATGATGATGACGTGCTGTCAACACAAGGAGACACATGCATTCACATAATCTTATTAAAAGGGGAAGAGCATGGGTGAATGATAATGATTTCCTTACCGATTTCTTGTCATGTTTTTCCACGACCGGAGGAGATGGATAAGAAATTCGGGAATGCGGGGCAGTGGTCTTGTTCTTTTTTGCAGGAACCGCTGAAGCGAAGCAGAACATGAAGAAATTATGCCAATCAATATCAAACAAAGGAAAATTAAAAGTGCACAAACAGCTCAAAACATTCACACACACATACATACATACAGGCCTAGACACATGCATACATACCAAGGCACACACAGCCATAGACACACACAAACACACACCCATACAAAGACACACACACAAAGTTGTAAACTGTTTGTTATTGCAATTAAAAGCTCGAATTAAAAGCTCTGCATACCCGAGGCACCAGTAGGTTTCAGGGGTTATCAAAAGAGAATGTGCAGTATTTGAGGGCCTTTCTCTTGGACAGCTTTACTGCACACCAGCTCCTCCCTTACCGATTTAAGGCATTGCTTACGGGATCAACTGACTACTATCCAGTTTTAAGTCTTTCCCCTTAGGGGTCATCAGCACTGTTCAAATCATGGGGTCGTGCTGGTTTGACTTGCCACACACACCACCAGGCAACTGCTTCACACTCACACAGGTATTAATAATTGTTTCATTAGGCATGGCCGTGTGGTATGAAACTTGCTTCCCAACCACATTGTTCCAGGTTCAGTCCCACTGCATTGCACCTTGGACAAAAGTCTTCTAGTATAGCCTCGGGTCAACCAAAGCCTTGCGAGTGGATTTGGTAGGTGGAAACTGAAAGAAGCCTGTTGTGTGTGTGTGGCTACTTGTGTCTATGTTTGTCTCCCACCACTGCCTGACAACTGGTATTGGTATGGCAGAAACGTTAGCACACCGGGCGAAATGCTTAGCCGTATTTCGTCTGCCGCTACGTTCTGAGTTCAAATTCCGCCGAGGTCAACTTTGCCTTTCATCCTTTCAGGGTCGATTAAATAAGTACCGGTTACGCACTGGGATCGATGTAATCGACTTAATTCATTTGTCTGTCCTTGTTCGTCCCCTCTGTGTTTAGCCCCTTGTGGGTAGTAAAGAAATAGGTATTGGTGTGTTTAACCCCCTGTAACTTAGCAGTTTGGCAAAAAAGACAAACAGAATAAGTACCAGGCTTTAGAAAGAGGGAAAAAAATAAGTCCTGGTGTTGATTTATTCAACTAAAATAATTCTTCAAGGCAGCACTCCAGCATGGCCACAGTCTAATGATTGAACCAAGCCAAAGATAAAAGACCCAAGGTTATCAGTCTTTCATTGTTACCATTTCGCAGCATCCCCCCCTGCACTTGTTTTCCTGGTCTTTTAATCATTCAGGGGATTCTACTTGTGCAACAAAAAAAACGTCTAAGAAATTGCAAACAAGTTCTGCAAACGTTAAAACCCAGAAATGTCACAGAGAAGAAATTCTTTACTTACTCAATTGCTTGACTTCTTCAAAAATGTTTTTCTCTGGCTGAGGCAATGATGCTATCTTCATTGCTCGCGCCTTCTCCGTTTCCAAAGCTGCTTTCCTGAGGAGAAGAAAAAAACATTGGTTGTGAAAACGGAATGGTAATTGCAAAACAAGAATTATTCACTTGGGTTTCCTAAAAAGTGGCAAGCTGCCAGAATTCTTAGGACGTGGAACTATCTCAAGTGGACTGTCTCTCCTCTCTTGGATAACTATAAAAAAAAAGAAAAGACACACACACACAAAAAGCAGTGAATTCATCTATCATCATTTAACTTCTCTTTTTCCATGCTGGCATGGGTTGGATGAGTTGAAGAGACAAGCGAGAGGGCTCAGGTAAGTTCTTTGTTTGAATTAAGAAAACAGGTACGTGGTTTCCTTTATGTCAACATAGTATCGTATCATTACCAGCGTTGCCTTACTGGCACTTGTGCCAGTGACATGTGAAAAACATTTGATCAAGGTCGTTGCCAGTACCACTAGATGAACTCCTGTGTAGGTGGCATGTAAAAAACACCACTTGAGCGTGGCCGTTGCTAGTACTGCCTGACTGGCTCTTGTGCCGGTGGCACGTAAAAAGCACCCACTACACTCTCAGAATGGTTGGCGTTAGGAAGGGCATCCAGCTGTAGAAACTCTGCCAGATCAGATTGGAGCTTGGTGCAGCCATCTGGTTCACCAGCACCCAGTCAAATCGGCCAACCCATGCTAGCATGGAAAGCGGACGTTAAACGATGATGATGATTATTGCCTTCCATATAAACAAGAACCCCCCAACCGGTATGCTGTGGCACACTGGTGTGCCACAAGAGGAATACTATGTGTGACGCAGTGTAACCCGAATATAAAATTTTCCACTATACTTTTAGTTATATTTTTAGTTCAGGTGTGCTACCAAATTTTGGAAAGAATGTAAGTGTACTGCATGTAAGAAAAAAAAAAAGAAGGTTGCCGAACACCGATGAGCTGGCAGAAACGTTAGCACGCTGGGCGAAGTGCGTAGCTGTATTTCATCTGCCGTTACGTTCTGAGTTCAAATTTCACCGAGGTTGACTTTGCCTTCTATCCTTTCGGGGTCATTTAAATAAGTACCAATTACGCACTGGGATCAATATAATCGACTTAATCCGTTTGTCTGTCCTTGTTTGACCCTTCTGTGTTTAGCCCCTTGTGGGCAATAAAAAAATAGGTATAAACTAGCAAGCGGTCAATAGGATTGAAGGGAAATAATTCATGCCGAAAAGACTGTCAACACATCGCAATTTTGTCTATCTATCTATCTGCAATTATTCAAGCACGCAGTAAACAAAAGATAGACAGTAGAGACACTTGAGTCAGTGATTAAAATCTATTTACCCGCCAACCTGCATCACCACCGGATAAGTTACCTCTACAACAAACGAAATTGATGAGACAACACTCGTAACATCAAAACAAAATGTTACGAGCACAATGGTGCAGTCGTCAGTCAAACCGTCCAACCCATGCTAGCATGGAAAGCGGATGTTAAACAATGATGATGATGATGATTATCGCCTTCCATATAAACCAGAACCCAGCAACCGGTATGCTGTGGCACACTGCTGTGCCACGAGACGATGCTATGTGTGGCGCAGTGTAACCTGAATATAAATTTTTTCCGCTATACTTTTAGTTATATTTTTAGTTCAGGTGTGCCACCAAATTTTGAAAAGAATGTAAGTGTACTCCAGGTAAAAAAAAAAAAAAGAAAAAAAAAAGGTAAAAGCACCATCCGTTCGTGGCCGTTTGCCAGCTCCATCTGGCACCTGTGCGGGTGGCACGTAAAAAGCACCCACTACACTCACGGAGTGGTTGGCGTTAGGATGGGCATCCAGCCGTAGAAACACTGCCAGATCAGACTGGGCCTGATGCAGCCTTCTGGCTTCACAGACCACAGTTGAACCGTCCAACCCATGCTAGCATGGAAAGCGGACGCTAAATGGTGATGATGATGATGATGATGACAATAGTTATTCAGACAGTGAAGCCGTTTACCTAGAAATGATGTGTTTGTTTTCTCGCACGTATTTTGTGACCTTGTCTTCGTGCAGCTTCGACAGAGCCACATTGTGGCGGAGTTTAACATCCTTCTTGTAACGCTTCATCATGCGCCGTTTTGCAATATCAGGATCGTCCTAGAAGAGATCGTCAAGAAAAATATTTAATGATGTACAGAAATACAGATGTTTGGGTGTGTTAGTATATTTGTATACATGTATATGTGTGTATATATATATATATATATATATATATATCATGATCATAATTTAATACCCACTTTCCTGAACTTGCCTGGGCCAGACAATTTTGTCGGGGAATATTTTCTATGGCCAGGTGCCCTTTCTATTGTTTATGTGTGTGTATGTATATAGATGTATGTATGTGTGTGTATATTCTTTTACTCTTTTACTTGTTTCAGTCATTTGACTGCGGCCATGCTGGAGCACCACCTTTAGTCAAGCAAATCGACCCCAGGACTTATTCTTTGTAAGCCTAGTACTTATTCTATCGGTCTCTTTTGCAGAACTGCTAAGTTACGGGGACGTAAACACACCAGCATCGGTTGTCAAGTGATGTTAATGGGGGACAAACACAGACACACAAACATATACACACATATATATATACACGACGGGCTTCTTTCAGTTTCTGTCTACTAAATCCACACACAAGGATTTGGTTGGCTCGAGGCTATAGTAGAAGACACTTGCCCAAGGTGCCATGCAGTGGGAATGAACCTGGAACCATATGGTTGGTAAGCAAGCTACTTACCACACAGCCACATGTATGCATGTGTGTATATATATGTATGTATATTTTACAGCAAAGTCAGTTCTCTGGGAGTGTATGAAACCCAGATAATAGACACACACAAACACATACATACAAGCTGTATAGTTTATTTGCAATCTTCCAGGGAAACATGTCAGGCCATTGTGCTGTGTGTGTTTGAAAGACAAGGGGGAAAAATATCCCCATGCTTGAAAACAAACGAGGATTGGCAACAGGAAGAGTAATTGGCCACAGGAAATCTCCCTCTATGAATCTTCTTGGATCTCTGACCCACCCAAGCACTGGAAAATGGATAAAAGAAAACTGGGTCACCATGGGAGGTTATTGAGATTCGTGAAGTGAAGATTTGCCACGGGTTTTGATGGATTTTAAGAGAATGTTTCGTCAACAGGGAAGAGGTGGGGGTTTAATAATAAAAAAAATAATAAAAGAAGGAACCAAATTAAATGGGGAAAAAAATGAACTTACTTTCTGCGCCGCCAACCGTTGGGCATGACCAATGTTGCTAATGCTTTGCCTGTAACATTCCGTTAGTTCTGCGATCTTCTCAGACTTTTCCTTGTTTAAATCCTCCTTGGAAACACAATAATAAAAAGAGATGAGCAGGTTGTGGAAGACGCAATGAAAATTTTAGGGAAATAAAAATAAGAAAAAAGTGGAAATTTTACCGGTGAGTGTGTTACATTATAAGGCACAAAAAGAAAATGACTCTCCCCAGACACAACAGAATATGCTTCAACACACGAACTCGTATAAGGAATCTTGCAAACCAAATCCAAAATAAAAGGTTGTAGAAAATTAATCTTTAAGCATTTAAACTGGCCATATCCAGTTTTATTCTACTTGTTTTATGTCTGAGCCAGCCAGATCAGGCTTCTCACACCTACCCTACAATGTCATTCTCAAACTAAAATGCAGCAACAAAATCTTGAAGCTATGGGATAAACTCGAATTAATTTCAAACAATCATCATCAACATTTAACATCCATTTTCCATGCTAGCATGGGTTGGACGGTTCGACCGGGGTCTGGGAAGCCAGGAGGCTGCAGCAGGCACCAGTCTGATCTGGCAATGTTTCTACAGCTGGATGCCCTTCCTAATGCCAACCACTCCGTGAGTGTAGTGGGTGTATTTTACATGCCACCAGCACAGGTGCCAGGAGAGGCTGGTAATGGCCACAATCGGTTAGTGCTTTTTACATGGCACGGAAGGCAGTCAAGGCGGTGCTGGCATCGGCCATGTTCGGATGGTGCTTTTTACGTGCCACCGGCACAGGTATCACAACTACAATTTCCATTTGATTTTGATGTACTTGACTCAATGGTTCTCCTCAAGCACAGTGTGTATATATATATATCATCATCAACCTTTAACATCTGCTTTCCATGCTAGCTTGAGTTGAACGATTTAACTGAGGACTGGCGAACGAGATGGCTGCGCCAGGCTCCAATCTGATCTGATGTGGATGAATAAACATTATATTTAACTATTATATGCTTAATTTTAGTAATTGGTGCCAGTGCTGGTGGCACATAAAAAGCACCATTCGAGCGTGGCTGATGCCAGTACCGCCTGACTGGCTCTCATGTCGGTGGCACGTAAAAAACACCCACTACACTCTCGGAGTGGTTGGCGTTAGGAATGGCATCCAGCTGTAGAAACTCTGCCAGATCAGACTGGAGACTGGTGTAGCCTCCTGGCTTGCCAGACCCCAGTCAAACCATCCAACCCATGCCAGCATGGGAAGCGGATGTTAAAGTACCATGATGATGATGATGAGTTCCTAATATTTTAATTATAAAAATTCTAATAGGATTTTTTAAGACATCAAATGGCTTTGGGGATCCGGTAAAATAAAATATGATGAAAGGTATCCATGGGTAAAAAAAAAAAATGGTTTAGAATCGCTGATGAAGATGAAAAAAGGTAACTTACATTAATGGTATTGAATAATTTATTCAGTTCTTTGACTTTAGTTTTGGTTACAGCTTTTCTCACTTTTGCTGCGTTGGTTTTGGAAATTTCCCGAACCTAAAATTCAACAATGCACATCCATTCCGTTTTAAAATTTCAAAAAAATAAGAAAAACAAAAAATGAATTGAAATCAAAAATGGAGTAAACCAACAATTCAAAAATGTTGATTTAGTCCCAAAGTTTTTCTGGGTAAATTTGAAGTTTAAACCTTTCATTACTGTATTTATGTTGAGATGCTCTGTGTTTCATTCAATTATTTTAAAATATAACAAAGAATTTTGTAAAATAACTTAGTTATCATTAAACTAGTGTTAGGAACATAAATTGTGAACAAGGTTTGGTGGAAGATTTTAATTCAGAACTTATGAAAACAAGGCATTTGTACTGCAGAGCCAGAGGCGGTTTCAGCCAGGTTGGTATTAAAAGGGTTAAGAGAAGCTATTTAAGAAAGGAAGAATGATTTTATTGCTGTTGAGGTCATCTTCACCTTTCATATCTTCAACATCAATACTAATGGGACATGTGGAAATTCTACAGAGTGAAAAAGATTAACCCTTTTGTTACCATATTTCTGTTGAGATGCTCTGTCTTTCTTTCAATTAATTTTAAATATAACAAAGAATTTTGTAAAATAACTCAGTTATCATTCAGCTAATGTTAGGAATGTAAATTGTGAACAAGGTTTGGTGGAAGATTCTAATTCAGAACTTATGAAAACTAGACATCTGTACTACAGAGCCAGAGGCGGTTTCAGCCAGGTTGGTATTAAAAGGGTTAAGAGAAGCTATTTAAGAAAGGAAGAATGATTTTATTGCTGTTGAGGTCATCTTCACCTTTCATATCTTCAACATCAATACTAATGGGACATGTGGAAATTCCACAGAGCAAAAAAGATTAACCCTTTTGTTACAATATTTCTGTTGAGATGCTCTGTGTTTCTTTCAATTAATTTTAAATAAAACAAAGAATTTAGTAAAATAACTCAGTTATCATTAAGCTAGTGTTAAGAACATAAATTGCGACTAAGGTTTGGTGGAAGATTTTAATTCAAAACTTATGAAAACAAGACTTTTGTACTACAGAGACAGAGCCGGTTTCACCACACAATGAATGGAGTAAAGATTGTTTGCCAACATAACATGGCAGTCCTGGTTTAGGACGAATGTTGCTGTAATTTAGCCCCAGGAGACATCGTCTCCAGCTGGCTATACGACATAATCTGTGTCCTTATATTTTCAAACAAGGGAATCTAGCACCCCCACTCGGCTCAAAACAATATCTGTGAAGACAGGGTGACAGTAACATTCGTCCTAAACCAGGACTGCCATGTTATGTTGGCAAATAATCTCTACTCCAAAGTACTGTAGCTGAATATCTCACGTTGTGAGATTTACCACACAATGAAATGTCTGAATGTTTTCCTTACCTGCTGGAATCGAATCTTTCTTCGTCTCTCTCGTTCTTCTCTGGTAATTTTTTCTGTCTCATCAACAGTCAGTTGATAAGAAATGTCCAATTTAATCACTGGAAATATAAAATTATATAACTTTAGCTGTCATCATTAACCCTTTTGTTACCATATTTATTTTGAGATGCTCTGTTTCTTTCAATTAATTTTAAATATAACACAAAAATTAGTAAAATAACTTAGTTATCATTCAGCTGGTGTTAGGAACATAAATTGTGACTAAAGTTTGGTGGAAGATTTTAATTCAAAACTTATGAAAACAAGACATCTGTACTACAGAGCCAGAAGTGGTTTCAGCCAGGTTGGTAACGAAAGGGTTAAGAGAAGCTATTTAAGAAAGGAAGAATGATTTTATTGCTGTTGAGGTCATCTTCACCTTTCATATCTTCAACATCAATACTAATGGGACATGTGGAAATTCCACAAAGCGAAAAAGATTAACCCTTTTGTTACCATATTTCTGTTGAGATGCTCTGTCTTTCTTTCAATTAATTTTAAATATAACAAAGAATTTAGTAAAATAGCTTAGTTATCATTAAAACTAGTGTTAGGAACATAAAAAGTGACTAAGCTTTGGTGGAAAATTTTAATTCAAAACTTGTGAAAACAAGACATTTGTACTCAGAGTCAGGACTGGTTTCAGCCGGGTTGGTATCAAAAGGGTTAAGGCATTCTATCCATGACCCTCAAATTTATTTATTTTGTTTTCAGGCATAGTGTATTTACATTAGTATATCTAAATCACATGTAGGGACATGGTATTTCATTAGGCAATCGTAATAAACTACAAAGTATAATAAACACCTTTGTAAGTGAATACCATGATCTACTGTGTTAGCAGTGCTACTACATCACTTGTAAAGGTAGTCTCTCCAGTTTTCTATAGAAATTACGGTCAGCACAAATTTTGTTATAATTGTTTTGTATCCAAGACACTAGTCAATACCGGTCAATTGTATAGGCAGTACTAGTACATCATTCGTTAAGCTTATCTCTACACGATCAGCGTTGGAAATTGTATACGTTCCCATCACCATTTGATGTGGTTAGTCAGATCTGGATTGTATCAGAATGCTAAAAAAGTACCTGTTCAGATTCCAAATCCCTATTCCTTTATGTTTGATATATACATATACATATTTCTTTATTAACCATAAGGGGCTAAACACAGAGGGGACAAACAAGGACAGACAAACGGATTAAGTCGATTACATTGACCCCAGTGCGTAACTGGTACTCAATTTATCGACCCCGAAAGGATGAAAGGCAAAGTCGACCTCGGTGGAATTTGAACTCGGAACGTAACGACAGACGAAATACGGCTATGCATTTCGCCTGGCGTGCTAACGTTTCTGCCAGCTCGCCGGCTTAATTATATATGTTATATATATACATATATAATTAGATAAAGATAGTTATGACTGGAGTTACAGCATCTTTTCAGATCTTGATGCCTGGTGGTTGTTAACTTCTCTATTGCTGGCGATAATTTCTGTACAAAATCCGGAGAGAAATTAGCATACACAATACATTACACAATACATGTATTTTTTCTGTTTTACGTACAGTGGGGTGAGATCTGATAGAGATTTGGCTGCTATTTCTAGCACATCGAATGAATGTAAACTTCCTATGTTAGGCACTACGCAAAATAATGTTTTAGGGGTACTACACACTTAAAAACTATGGGAGATAGTCCAGGGCATTTCCAGGGACACCGTGGGAAAAAATCTGAAAAATCCCCGCAGGAGTGGCTGTGTGGTAAGTAGCTTGCTAACCAACCACATGGTTCCGGGTTCAGTCCCACTGCGTGGCATCTTGGGCAAGTGTCTTCTGCTATAGCCCTGGGCCGACCAATGCCTTGTGAGTGGATTTGGTAGACGGAAACTGAAAGAAGCCTGTCGTATATATGTATATATATATATATGTATGTGTGTGTGTGTTTGTGTGTCGGTGTTTGTCCCCCTAGCATTGCTTGACAACCGATGCTGGTGTGTTTACGTCCCCGTCACTTAGCGGTTCGGCAAAAGAGACCGATAAAATAAGTACTGGGCTTACAAAAGAATAAGTCCCGGGGTCGATTTGCTCGACTAAAGGCGGTGCTCCAGCATGGCCGCAGTCAAATGACTGAAACAAGTAAAAGAGTAAAACGGAGAAATTTCAACTTGTTGGTGTTTCCTAAGTCCGACGTCCGCCCATATTGCAAGAATTATCGATGGAAAATTTAACTCTTTTGTTACAAAAATTTCTGTGGAAATATGTTATTATTTTGTTTCTGTCAATTTAGAAAATAATGAAGAATTCAGTAAAATAGCTTAATTACCATTATTAAAACTGGCGTTTTAATTAATGATGATAAATTAATATGGAATTTTGGTGGAAAGTTTTCGGTTAATATCTATCTTGATCCCTTCAAGACAAGAAAGTTTGTAGCAAAGAACCAGGAATCCGTTAGCTGATTAAATCGATTCCCGATACTTTATTTTATCGACCCTGAAAGGGCGAAAGACAAAACTGACCTCGGCGGGATTTGAACACCTATACGGAGCCAAATATTCATAACAACAACAACAACAATAATAATGGTTTCAAATTTTAGTACCAGGCCAGCAATTTTAGGGATGGAAATAAACCCATCAATTACATCGATCCCAGTGTTAAAATGATATTTTATCGACCTCGGCAATATTCGAACTCAGAACGTACAGACAGACAAAAATACCTATTTCTTTACTACCCACAAGGGGCTAAACACAGAGAGGACAAACAAGGACAGACAAATGGATTAAGTCAATTATTTCGACCCCAGTGCATCACTGGTACTTATTTAATCGACTCCGAAAGGATGAAAGGCAAAGTCAACCTCGGCGGAATTTGAACTCGGAACGTAAAGACAGACGAAATACCTATTTCTTTACTACCCATAAGGGGCTAAACATAGAGGGGACAAACTGCGATGTTTCGTTTAGATCCTCTCTGTAAGACGATAAGGTGTGGTTTAAAGGATATTTATCTGCTATTTTTAGCAGGTTTAGTGACATTGTAAAAGTCCTTTGACGAACGATCTTTGATACTACTTAAATACAGAGGTCCCGATTGTGTGGACGTGTAATGACACCCTAATACCCCCCAAACTAACCCTAACTCTAAAAGTAACCCTAATCCGTCGACCTCGGCGGAATTTGAACTCAGAACGTAGCGGCCGACGAAATACCTATTTCTTTACTACCCACAAGGGGCTAAACACAGAGAGGACAAACAAGGACAGACAAACGGATTAAGTCGATTGCATCGACTCCAGTGCGTAACTGGTACTTAATTTATCGACTCCGAAAGGACGAAAGGCAAAGTCGACCTCGGCGGAATTTGAACCCAGAACGTAGCGGCCGACGAAATACCGTTAAGTATTTTGTCCAGCAATATAACAACAATTACAATAATTATAAATTAGAAGAATGAAACAACTTAACTGTCCGACCCGTCCAAGCTACAATGTCCCACACACGGAAATAACACGGAAATAGTAAAAGAAATACCAAAAGACGAATGGCTATACTTACTTTTTTGTTTCTGGTTTATGTCCTTAACTTCAGACAAGGACGAACATTTGTATCTAAAGAAAACCCCACAAAATAACAAACTTTGCGCTTCTTTTTAAATTCCCAAAAGTTTCTTTTCATAATTAAAACAACAAAACCGTTTCAGTGTTATTAAAACCCACAACAGCAGGGTTTAATCATAGGTTTAATTACTGTGTCCTCTACGACTAGATAATAAAACCGTGTTAATTTCACTTGGAAACATCAACAAATGGCTTAGAGACCTCCAAGGACTGGTCCAGACACGACGTCGTTAAGACAAACCTACTCCTGTGTCTGACATCGCAATTAAAGACACCGACGTCATAATTACCCGGACCCGATGTCTTAGTTAAGACGTCCTAGCCCTGGTCCTAGTCCTAGTCCTAAATTCCTCGGTTTACAATCTATCCTGTTTAAAGACCGAACAATATTCGTTTCGTCATTGTGAATAAAAGTGTTTATATCGTTCACGACATTTTTAAATGGTTTGAATTTCGTAACTATAGAGTGCTGCGCATGCGTCAGTAACTGCCGGATGTCCGCTCGCTTAGATCGTTGCTTAGATCAAAGCGTCATTAGAAACCAACGTTTGGTGAAAATTTGAGTGAAGACGCTCTTGTCCGTGCCTATCTTCTATCGTTTGTCTTTTGTATAAATTATCGGACTGTGGCCATGCTGGGGCACCACCTTGAGCGATTTTAATCGAACAAATCGACCTCAGGACTTTCTTTTTATTTTATTTTATTTTATTTTGAAATCTGGTACTTACTCAAAATCGGTCTCAGCAGTGGAGGCGTAATAGCCCAGTGGTTAGGGCAGCGGACTCGCGGTTTCGATTCCCAGACCGGGCTTTGTGTGTGTTTATTGAACGATAACACCTAAAAGTTCCACGCGGCTCTGGCAGCGGGGTGGGTGGCGACCCCTGTTGTACTCTTTCGCTCAAACTTTCTCTCAGTCTTTCTTCCTGTTTCTTGTGCCCGACTTCCTACGCAGCCGCTGAGCCTGGATGCGCATCCATCCATCCGTCGATGCTCTCGGTGTCGGGGGTTGACCTGCTTTCTCTTCTGCGGGTCTTACGAATAGCAAAGGACCACATTTCAGACTTCTCCCACTACAAGGACGAAGACCGCTACGCTCAACAACAACACTCAACAGCAGCAGCAGTAATGGCAACAGAGTAAACAAACGAAGCTCATTGCTCTAAAATGTGCATCTTTGGTCAACTAAGCACAACTCTGATCGAATATTCTTCCGTCTAAAACTGCATCCAATGCTATGATTCCACCCAAAAATACAAACCCTTACAGCTTTCTTTCAACTTCATCCAGTTAATCTCTGACTCAATATTTCTCTATTATTTCAGAACAGTCACCCCACCCCCCAATAAACATACCATTTTATATTCGTTCTTCCCTCGTTCATTACTGTTCTTATTTAAACCGATATCCATTGTTCGGAAATCTTTCGTGACACCTCTGTGACCTCTTCGGCGACACTTTCCGTCCTCGTGTGAGGGCATGAGTTCAAATAAGAACAGTAATAAACGAGTGAAGAACGAACATATAATGTGTGTTCATTTACTCTTTTACTTGTTTCAGTCATTTGACTGCGCCCATGCTGGAGCACCGCCTTTAGTCGAGCAAATCGACCCGAGGACTTATTCATTGTAAGCCTAGTACTTATTTTATCGGTCTCTCTTTTGCCGAACCGGTAAGTTACGGGGACTAGACACACCAGCATCGGTTGTCAACAAGCGATGTTGGGAGGACAAACACACACACATTATATAAATATATATATATATAATGTGTGTTCATTTAAATGGCGGTGCCCCAGCATGGCCACAGCTCATTAGCTGAAACTGGAAAAATCAAAATCAAAATCATATACATATATATACGACGAGCTTCTTTCAGTTTCCATCTACCAAATCCACTCACAAGGCTTTGGTCGGCCCATATAGTACAAGAGACCTGCCCAAGGTGCCACGCAATGGGACTGAACCCGGAACCATGTGGTTGGTAAGCAAGCTAGTACAATAGGATTTTTTAAACATGGAATGGTTATAAGGGTCCATTCGAGTAAACTAGGAATGAAGGAGATCCATAGGTAAATACCTGGCTGACAATCACTGTGGTAAATCGTTGATTAGATTATTTGCTGGTGCATTTGCCCCGTGGAGTTCAAAAGCCGCTGGTATAGTCAAGTTACTTCAATGAGGATCGCATATTTTGACCGATCGGACAGTCACAAATATTTTGCTTCGAAATGTTTGATGAATATCCTTGCTTTATCTTTGAGAACTTTATAGTCTTGTAAAACGTTGCTTTGTACAGATGGCTTAATACGTTCGAAGAACTGCAGCTATTACAAGTGGTAATTGATTCATAAGAGAGTACTGTAAATCTTCGAGTATAGTCCGCCCTTGAGTATAATGGGCAGGGGATTTTTAGGGAGCTGTACCTCTGAAAAACCTAAACCTTGTGTGGCACCCCTTCTCTCACTTGAGTTAAGGAGGTCTATATAACGTCCTTGGTTTGTAAAAATGTATTCAGTAACGTCCTTTATTATTATTGTATATATAACATAATGCAAACGTGTAGCTTTTTTGTGCATTTTGTTTGCAGAAAATAAAGAAATAACAGTAATAACGTTTAATAAATGTTGCTTGCTGCAAGTTATGGATGATTCTTTTATGACTTCATTGCTTTCAGGCTTAGCTTAAGGTATTTTCGCGCCCGACATCACAAAATGCGTCTGAATAAAAATATTGCCGGACAGAAAATAGAGACTCGGACATTGCTTAGAAAATATTTTAAATTTTTAACCTCGTATATAGTACGCACTAAGGATTTTGACCTTTAAATTTTGGGGAAAAAATGCGGATTATACTCGAGGATTGACGGTAAGCTATTTTCAATTGAAAGAAACGAGTTATTCCCCTTGGACGAGATAGTACAACGTAGCTCTTAACTTTATATGTCGACGCCTGGGAGTTCATATAAGATTGTGGCGGGGTCACACAAGCAAAATGGTAAATTGGGGTCCCACAGTTGTATATTAAAGGTCTATGAATGAATTATGCTTTATATGTATTTATTGCAACAAACAGCTTGGTTTCTTTCCTTACCGTTTTTATCGAATAAATCGATCCAAACATCTTTTCTAAAAGCCTAGTACTTATTCTATCGGCCTCGTTTGCCGAATCGCTAAGTTACAGGGACGTAAACACACCAACACCGATTGTCAAGCGGTGGTGGTGGTACAAACACGAACACATACGACAGGTTTCTTTCAGTTTCCGTCAACCAAATCCACTCACAGGGCTTTGGTCGGCCCGAAGCTATAGTAGAAGACACTTGACCAAGGTGCAACGCAGTGGGACTGAACCCGGAACCATGTGAATGGGAAGCAAACTTCTTACCAAACAACAATTAAAAATTTTTTTTTTCTATATCTTTCGGATCTTTTCGGTTTGAACAGCAGTTTTTTAAAAATAATTTCCACGTAACTAAACACTTTTAAACTTCGTATACTGGTAGAATGTGTTTATAAAACATCTTTTTCTCTTGGCTTTATTGAGAAAATTCTATAGTTTGTAAGATATTTGTTGTTTTTCTTTTCTTCAATTTCTGCAATTTCAACCAATCAATGACGTCCATTGAGGTAAGAAACATTCCGTACCGTATGAATATGTCCCTCGTTTAAGAAACAGATTGGGTTTATTTACATTTGTGAAGAAAAAAAGATACCCTTCCCCCCACCCCTAACCCTAAAACAAATTGAAATGCAATAGATCGATACTAGGGTCATAATTATGGGTGACAATTTCATATGACACCGCTAGAAAAAACTGCCGTTCAAACCGAAAGGATCCTTTTTTTCTCCAATTATCTGTTCTATTGACAGTGGAAGAACTGACAGAC
>NC_043020.1:5360753-5398253 GCF_006345805.1 Octopus sinensis
AAAAAATTGAGTAAAAAAAACGGAAAAATAATCCAGAATCCTTATCCGGTACCTGATCAATTCCCATGGTAGTCATGGAATATGAGTGTGGCTGTAGAAAATTTAGTAACATTCATGTGTGTGTGTGTGTGTATGTGTGTGATGCAAAAATAAAAAAAGTACATGAAGACAATGTAAAAAACCAAAACAAACAAACAAGGTATATAAGGATGATGCTCAAAAGAATTGGAAGAACTCGATGTTTTGAGCCAATTCTCTTCTTCAGGAATGAAAGGATAGATGAAGAGAGAATCTTACCTTGATAAAATTCTTCCCTTGCTTGTCTGTTCTGTTGTTGATTTCCCAGTTGTAATTCTACTTTTGCTGTTTCCTCGTCAACGTCCCTGTAATTAATGCGGTGGAGCAAGAAAACAGAACTTTGCAAAATAGCTCAGCTAAACAAAAACACAAAATATGATAAAAAAACAAAACAAACAAAATACCTTATTCAGATAATAAAATAAAAATAAATGCGCCCTTTTAAAGCCTAGCCAGGCTCATGGGCCCGGTTTCCTGGTTTCTATGGCCTACGTGTTCCCCAGCTGGACGGGACGCCAGTCCATCGCAGCGTTACTCATTTATGCCAGCTGAGTGGACTGGAGCAACGTGAAATGAAGTGTTTTGCTCAAGAACACAACGCGTCGCCCGGTCCAGGAATCGAAACCACAATCTTACGATCATGATGCTGACACCCTAACAGAAAACACTGATTACTGTACCGTAAGTAACCAGAATAGATCTGGTACATACTTAACTGGCATTCTGCCGGTTAGGACAACAAGGGTTCCAGTTGATTTGATCAACAGAATAGCCTGCTCATGAAATTAATGTGAAAGTAGCTGAGAACTTAGTGTAAATCATGCAGGTGAAAGCATCAAAATTTACCAAAAGAAGTGATTCCAGTGCTTTTTTGTTTTTAAAGCCTAATACTTATTCCATTGGTCTGTTTTCCCAATCCACTAAGCTACAGGGACAAAAACAAACCAACACTGATTGTCAAGCGGTGGCAGGGAACAAACACAGACATGAAGGACTTCTTTCAGATTTTGGTCGACCTGAGGTTATAGTAGAAGATACTTGCCCAAGGTGCCACACAGAGATTGAACTTAGAACCATGTGGTTGGGAAGCAAACCTCTTATTAACCAGCCACACCTGTGCTTGCCTACCTACATACATACATACACACTGACACACACATACACATATATGATGGGCTTTTGTCAGTTTCTGTTTACCAAATCCACTCACAAGGCTTTGGTTGGTCCGAAGCTATAGTAGATGACACTTGCCAAAGGTGCCATGCAGTGGAATTGAACCAGGAACCATGTGGTTGGTAAGCAAGCTACTTACCACACAGCCACTCCTGAGCCTATTGCTTACCATTTTACATTCTGTTAAATATTTCAAAAGTCAAAGAATTTGTCTATGCAGCCCTTTCAAAATCATAACCCATCCCTTAGGTTGGGACCCACCGTGCTAAAGGGATCAAAATATAAATGATTCTGCTTTCGTTACTTAACCCTTTAGTGTTCGCATTATTCTGCCAAAATCAATGCTTCTTCATCCACATTGTTTTGAACTAATCAGGCATTATCTTGTAGCTATGAGATTTTGATGAGGTAACTGTTAATTTTTAAAACGACATTGTAGGGTTGGTGTGAGAGACCAGATCTGGCCAGTTTGAACATAAAACAGGTAGAATATTTTTGGCCGGATATGGACGGTTTAAATGCTAAAGGGTTAAAGGAAAAAGCAGTAATGTTACCCACCTGGCCTGTGCCATCCAAACCTCATCAAAATTCTCTTCCACTTCATCAATCTCCAACTGCATTTTGGTTTTGTGGTTCTTCAGTTTTTCGGTTTGATCCGAGATTATTTTCCCCAAAACAACTTTCTCGGCCTAACAAGAAACAAAAATAAAAGAATAGATGCATACAACATATCAACATTCCCTTTTAACATCCAATTTTTAAAAAATGGCCCTGGGTGGAGACAATTGGGTTGAAAGGGCCCAAGTGGTGGAAGTATAAGACCAGCCAGCCAGCTCTGAGGAGCAGGGGCCATTTATCATCATCATCATCATCGTTTAATGACCGTTCTCCATGCTAGCATGGGTTGGACAGTTCGACCAGGGATCTGGGAAGCCAGAAGGCTGCACCAGGCCCCAGTCTGATCTGGCAGAGTTTCTACAGCTGGATTCCCTTTCTAATGCCAGTATCATCTCTTGGGAAAGGTAGGAGAGTCCAGTTTGCTGGACATTGTTGTAGAACTGAAAACGAGGTAATTTCTACTCTTCTCCTCTGGAAGCCATCTGCTCGCGATACCAGAGGGCGCACACTCTCCTACCCTGATGTAATCTCCAGGGATACAGGCATCCAGCAACAGGACCTCCGTAATGCTATGATGGACCGTAAAGTCTGGCGTAGCATGGTAAATTCCATTGTCTCGACCACAGTCGAACAATGATGATGATGATGGGTACTTTTTACATACCACTGGCAGAAGAGCCAGTCAAGCGGGCCTGGCATTGATCGCATTCAGATAGTGCTTTTTATGCGCCACCGGCACAAAAGGCCAGTCAGGGGGCAGGGTTATGGTCTACAACAGAGACCGAGATTTTAGGAAGTTTTTACCCACCTTTAATAACTCTAACTGTTCTTTCAGACTAGAATACTCTTTCATATATTCTTTATGCTTGACCAGATCTTGATGAAGTTGCTGGTTCTCATTCTGTAGAGTTTCCAGCATCTCGTAGTCGTTCTGCAATTAAGAAACAAGAAATATATGAAACCAACCCGGATTTAGAAATTATTTTTATCTGGAAAGAAAAAAAAAAAAATTTTGTGCTTAGAATCTCGGACATTGTTTGGTGTCCGTGTCGGTGACATGTAAAAGCACCAAGCGATTGTGGCCGTTTGTCAGCCTGCTCTGGCCCCTGTGCCGGTGGCACGTAAAAAGCACCCACTACACTCACGGAGTGGTTGGCGTTAGGAAGGGCATCCAGCCGTAGAAACACTGCCAGATAAGACTAGAGCCTAGAGCAGCCTCCATGGCTTCCCAGATCCCCGGTCGAACCGTCCAACCCATGCTAGCATGGAAAACAGATGTTAAATGATGATGATGATGATGATGGTGATGATGATGTTTATGTAAACTACCCAGGTACTAACTAGGTGCAGGAGTGGCTGTGTGGTAAGTAGTTTGCTTACCAACCACATGGTTCCGGGTTCAGTCCCACTGCGTGGCATCTTGGGCAAGTGTCTTCAGCTATAGCCTCGGGCCGACCAATGCCTTGTGAGTGGAATTGGCAGACGGAAACTGAAAGAATCCTGTCGTATATATGTATATATATATATATATATGTGTGTATATATGTTTGTGTGTCTGTGTTTGTCTCCCCACCATCGCTTGACAACCGATGCTGGTGTGTTTACGTCCCCGTCACTTAGCGGTTCGGCAAAAAGAGACCGATAGAATAAGTACTGGGCTTACAAAGAATAAGTCCCGGGGTCGATTTGCTCGATTAAAGGCGGTGCTCCAGCATGGCCACAGTCAAATGACTGAAACAAGTAAAAGAGTAAGAGGTACATTTGCCACTAACCTTCATTTGATGTGCTTGGTCTTCTTGGTACTGTTCGAGTTCGGACTGCAGGTTGGTGATGGTGGCCAGTTTCGTTTGCAGATCGGTCCTCAACGTAATTACGGCTCTCTTGAGGAGGTCATCGGATTTACCATAGTCACTGAAACGAAACCGCAATTCGCAGACGATTGAATGCAATCGTTTTAAAATCCAAGGAGATTAGTTGTGGTATTAACGACAGGGAGGAGATGACAAGGGTCTGGCAGTTTGGATTTGGTGATGCTGGAGATGATCATTTGGCATGGCTGGGTATTGAACCTCTCTTTTGGCACTGGAGGCAAACACACATACACCCACACACACATGAAGTGAAACATATATAGTGGGAGAGAGAGAGGACATTCTATTAATTGAACACAATTGACAGAAATGCTTTTCCTCTCTTCATATTTTCTTATTGCTCTATAAATTAATGGAAAATAACTCTACCTTCACCCATTGAGTACACTTGGTAATGTAATTGCCATGCAATGAAAAAACACCTGTGTATTAATAATTGGGTATTCTACCGGCAGTATATTGGATAAATATTATCCCTTAGTTGGTTGGATTCAAAACCTCTAACTTTCTTGGAATATATATATATATAAATATATATATATATGGTAAGCTTCTTTCAATTACTGTCAACGAAATAAATTACAAAGCTTTAGTACAAAGACTTTCCCAAGGTGCTGTGCAGTGAGATTGAACCTGAGACCACTTGGTTTGGCAGCAAATCTCTTAACCACACAGCCATGCCAGCAACCTAAACGCAATTCCATATCAATCCCAATAATATTAGGCGCAGGAGTGGCTGTGTGGTAAGTAGCTTGTTTACCAACCACATGGTTCCGGGTTCAGTCCCACTGCGTGGCACCTTGGGCAAGTGTCTTCTACTATAGCCTCGGGCCGACCAAAGCCTTGTGAGTGGATTTGGTAGACGGAAACTGAAAGAAGCCCGTCGTATAAATGTGTATGTGTGTGTGTGTTTGTCCCCCTAGCATTGCTTGACAACCGATGCTGGTGTGTTAATGTCCCTGTAACTTAGCGGTTCGGCAAAAGAGACCGATAGAATAAGTACTGGGCTTACAAAAGAATAAGTCCTGGGGTCGAGTTGCTTGATTAAAGGCATGGCCGCAGTCAAATGACTGAAACAAGTAAAAGAGTACTTACATCAGATCATCATTCTGCTGCTTAATCAAAAGCCGAAATTTATAAATTTCGTGTTCGCCTTCCTGCCGCTGTTTCTCGGATTCTTCAAGATTCATTGTGAGGCTCTCGTTTGCAGCTTCCAAATTCTGAAATCCAAACGGTAATATCTAGAATATTATCAGAAATATTAAATTTCTAAATATCTCATAGAGATATGTGTGGTGGTGGAGCGATAGAGTGGTTGTATACTTATTTCTTTATTGCCCACAAGGGGCTAAACATAGAGGGGACAAACAAGGACAGACAAAGGGATTAAGTCGAATACATCGACCCCAGTGCGAAACTGGTACTTGATTTATCGACCCCGAAAGGATGAAAGGCAAAGTCGACCTCGGCGGAATTTGAACTCAGAATGTAACGGCTGACGGAATACCTCTCAGCATTTCGCCCGGCGTGCTAACGTTTCTGCCAGCTCGCCGCCTTATATACTGTCAACTTAACGTGACAGTCCCATCTTCAGCTAGCAGGCCTTGCTACTCTAGACTGATGATGGGCAAGACCCAGAAACATGCATGTCTCTAGATGCAGGCCTAGCTGTTGGGGGTGTTTGTCTCCCCTTCGTAAATATATAAGGACACAGGAAATGTGTCAAGGCCGACAGGAAGCGTCGATGTTTCCTAGGGCTAAATAGCGGTGGTGTAATTCCCTTTATGGGGACTGTCACGTTAAGTTGACAGTATACAACCACTCTATAATATTATCCTTTCTACTAAAAGCACAAAGCCTGAAATTTTTGGGGAAGGGACCAGTTGGTTACATCGACCCCCAGTGTTTCACTGGTACTTAATTTATTGACCCCCGAAAGGATGAAAGGCAAAGTTGACCTCACCAGAATATGAACTCGGAATATAATACATCTGATATAATAAATATGGGCATATGGCATAGTGGTTAAGAGCACGGGCTACTAACCCCAAGATTCCGAGTTCAATTCCAGGCAGTGACCTGAATAATAATGATCTCGAAAAATACCTTAGGAATGAGAACCCAATGGTAAGTAGCTTGCTTACCAACCACATGGTTCCAGGTTCATTCCCACTGCGCAGCACCTTGGGCATGTGTCTTCTATTATAGCCTCGGGCCAACCAAAGCCTTGTGAGTGGATTTGGTAGACGGAAACTGAAAGAAGCCCGTCGTATATATGTATATATGAGTGTATATGGTTGTGTGTGCATGTGTTTGTGTTTGTCCACCCCACCCTCCAAACATCACTTGACAACCGATAGAATAAGTACCAGGCGAACAAAGAATAAGTTAGTTAGTTAGTTAGTTATTTTTTGGCTCAAAAAGCAAAAAGCAAGGCCATGTAGGGGGACATGGAGTTATGTACAGGGTGGTGTTCATGTAAAGAGTTCAGGCCACTCGAGGTCAAGGGAGACTTTGAACCGAGCGGCCGTCGGCATCTTCACCATCTCGTCTGGCAGCTTATTCCACGGATCCGCAACCCGGACAGAGAAAGCCCCCTCTCCTTCGATTGAGATGAAATCGTCACAGATAGAGCTTTTCGGAATGACCCCGCAGCCGACGCTCTGGAGCAGGAGTGAAGAACAGCTCTTTGGGGTCGATTTGCTTGACTAAAGGCGGTGCTCCAGCATGGCCACAGTCAAATGACTGAAACAAGTAAAAGAGTATATGTGTGTGTGTGTCCCCGTCCAATACTGTCATCGCATGATGGTTGTAAAGGAGCGTTATTCGTCTCCAATATTCCGTGGAAAGCATGTCCGGTCATGTGGAAAATATTACCTTGTTTGGAAACAGGTGGGGGTTGGGTGACAGGAGCGGCATCCTGTTGTTATCAAAGTAAGTTTAAAGGAAGATCTACCATTATGAAGGAGGAGGAGGAGGTGGTGGTGGTCATTATAGGAAGCAAAGTGATTTTTACCTCTCGTTTCCTTTGTAGAACTTTGCATTCAGATTCCATGGATTCAAATTGTCCCTGGAGGATGTCTTTTTCCTCTTGGACAGCTTTCAATTGCTTCTCACATTCCTGTGGAAAATAATAATATCAAAATAACAATAATTATAGTAAGAATGGTTTCAAAGTTATTTTACTAAATTTTTGGTTAAATCTAAATTAATTGAAAGAAACACAGAACATCTGAAAATAAATACGGTAACGAAAGGGTTAATCAATTTCATTGACCCTAGTACTTGACTTGTACTCTAATTTATTACTGACCCTGGAAAGATAAAAGGGAGGACGTTACCTTTAGCCTTTCTGTAAGCTGCTGGATTCGCTGGTTCTTCTCGTCGTCCTGTCCATCTGCAGATTTGCTGCGTTTCTCCATGCTGTGCATCTTGCGCAAGAATGTTTTATGCAGCCGCTCATGTTCGGTTCTTAGAAGAGCTGCCTGGAATGGTAAAAAGCAAAGCAAAAACTCACTGAATAAATCAAAGAATGGTGAAGAACTGAATAATTTATCATCATCATCCTCATCATCGTTTAACGTCTGCTTTCCATGCTAGAAACCAGACCAAATCAGACTGGAGACTGGTGCAGACCCTCAGCTTATCAGCTCTGGTCAAACTGTCTAACCAATGGAAAATGGACACTGATGATGACAGTGATGATTGGCTGGAGTTTGAGGAAACGGAATATTATTTATTCCGTTTGCAAAACAATGGGGACCAAACATCATCTTCATCATCGCTTTATATGCTGGCATAGGTTGGACGGTGCAACTGGGGTCTGGGAAGCCAGAAGGCTGCACCAGGCCCAGTCTAATCTGGTAGTGTTTCTACGGCTGTATGCCCTTCTTAACGCCAACCACTCCATGAGTGTAGTGGGTGCTTTTTACGTGCCACCGGCACAGGTACCAGACGAGGCTGGCAAACGGCCATGATCGGATGGTGCTAATGATAAAAAAACAGAAAATTAAATCCAAAGAATTCGACCAAATTGGTTTACCTTTGACTTGAGATTTGTCACTTGCGTCTCATGTATCTCTTCTGCTTTCTGTTTCTCTGCTGTGAGCCATTCAACCTGGGACTGCAGTGCCAGGATCTGTCAAAGAGAATTTAACCCTTTAGCATTCAGATTATTCTGTGAAATGTATTGCTTATTTATTCGCATTGTTTTGAATCGATCAGGTATTATCTTGTAGCTTCGAGATTTTGGTGATGTACTCTCTCTTTACTCTTTCACTTGTTTCAGTCATTTGACTGTGGCCATGCTGGAGCACCGCCTTTAGTCGAGCAAATCAACCCCGGGACTTATTCTTTGTAAGCCTAGTACTTATTCTATCGGTCTCTTTTGCCGAACTGCTAAGCTACGGGGACATAAACACACCAGCATCGGTTATCAAGTGATGTTGGGAGGACATCCAGCGGTGCTCCAGCATGGCCACAGTCAAATGACTAAAACAAGTAAAAGAGTATATATATATATATATATATATATATATATATAGTAAATCCAAACATGAAAACACGATAACGTGAGGACGTGGAACAAATATAGTATTATTGAATGCTCAGGAAGGAAGGGAAGAAGGAGGGTTTAACGTTTCGAGCACAGCTCTTTGTCAGAAACATAGGAAAAGGAAAAATCTAAAGAAGAGAAGACAGACGAAAAAAATTTCGCCAACAGTACACATGCAGTCACATTTTGAATATATATATATATATATATATATACACACACACACAAACATATAATGGGCTTCTTTCAGTTTCCACCTACAAAATCCAGTCTCAAGACAGGTCAGTCTGTGGCTAAGTATGCATAAGGTGCCATGCAATGTAATTGAACCTGAACTCACAGGATTCGTAAGTAAACTTAAAGAATAAGGCTTTGAAAGTCTGCGACTGACCTTTTTGGAATTCTCTTCAAGAGTTATTTTCTGTTGCTGACATTCCTTTGTCTTCTTCTCAAAATGTTTATAAACTTTCTTGACTTGCTGTTTCAAGTCGGTCTCGCGGTTCTTAACAAGAATATCGATATGTTGAACCAATTCTTGTAATTCTTGCTCACAGGATCTCATCAAAACGCCATCAACTGGGAGTCTGAAGAGGAACAGAGGTGAAAGGGAGAAACATAAAAAATTGAGTTTACCATATGAAACCCAAATGTAGAAACCTTATTAATCATGTTTATAATAGTTTATACTAGTTGGAGACATCATCATCATCGTTTAATGTCTGTTTTCCATGCTAGCATGGGTTGGACAATTTTGACTGAGGACTGGTGAACCAGATGGCTGCACCAGGTTCCAATCTTGATCTGGTAGAGTTTCTACAGTTGGATGCCCTTCCTAATGCCAAACACTCTGAGAGTATAGTGGGTGCTTTTTATGTGCCACCGGCTCGGGGGCCAGTCAGGCGGTACTGGCACATTCCTAATATTTAATATTTTGCATATTGCGGAAGAATAACCAATTTATTTAGGTGGGATGGGGGGCTCTGGAGAGGGTTTCAGAGAGTAGCATCCCTGGCGGTGAGCTGGCAGAATCGATAGCACACCAGGCGAAATGCTTAATGGTATTTCGTCTGCCGCTACATTCTGAGTTCAAATTCTGCCAAGGTCGACTTTGCCTTTCATCCTTTCAGGCTCGATAAATTAAGTACCAGTTACGCACTGGGGTCAATGTAATTGACATAATCCATTTGTCTGTCTTTGTTTGTCCCCTCTGTGTTTAGCCCCTTGTGGGCAGTAAAGAGATAGGTATTTCATCAATCGTTACGTTCTGAGTTCAATTTCTGCCGAGGTCGACTTTGCCTTTCATCCTTCCGGGGTTGATTAAACAAGTACCAATTATGCAGTGGGGTCGATGTAATTGACTTAATCTGTTTGTCTGTCCTTGTTTGTCCGCTCTGTGTATAGGCCTTTGTGGGCAGCAAAGAAATGGGAGTAGCATCCCTGCCCTCCTGAGCTAGTTTTCTACCACATTTCTTAAAAATTGTGGTAGAGGCCTTGGTCTTAGGACCACTCATGTCTAGAAACTGAGGTTGGGAGTAAACAAGGGCATGCTCCCTGTAGAAAACCCAGCTCCAAAAAAGCCTCATGATAACAAAGGAGAATGGGCCCCAACCAGCCCAACGGTTGGGGTGGGCTGCACCTACTTACCTCAGTTGCTATGGCATTGAGGTAGATCCAGCCACCCCCATTAACGGAGACAAAACCCAGATTTAAGACACTCGTCTAAAGCACAGTTTTTTCATGAAAAAAGCACCCACTACACTCACGGAGTGGTTGGCGTTAGGAAGGGCATTCAGCCGTAGAAACACTGCCAGATCTGACTGGACCTGATGAAGCCTTCCGGCTTCCCAGACCCCAGTTGAACCGTCCAACCCATGCTAGCATGGAAAACGGACGCTAAATGATGATGATTCCCCAATTTACTATATTGCATCCGTGGAGCCCCAGATTCTATATGGACCCTGGTTGAGAACCCCTGATTTAGATGATCTATCATGTGAAGTCTGGCTGCTGACCGGCCAATAACAAACATGTCATGGTTTTAACTTTGTAATTCGACAGTGCAGGTTCAAGTCTCAGTACGTCTTGGTCTCTTATTATTTATTCAATAAAGTTGTGCAGTTTAAAACAATACAAATGTCCACTAAATGACTTACATGTTTTGATTTTCCAAATCTTTCCACAGATTTTGCGGGGATGCATCGTTATCGGTCATGTTTGTTGCTTGGCAATCATCGGAGTTCAACTAAAAAATTCTTCAACTGTTCCAGATCTGATTTTTTTTTTTTTATACATATAGAAAAAAAAAAAAAAAAAAGAAAAAGAAAATTCAAGATATTATTAAGATTCTCAAAGAAAGAATTTAAAGTAAAGAAAAATAAATGAAGAAAATTTCTGATATTTAACTCAAAAGCAGAAAGACATAAATCTCACAGATAGTTCTTACGTTAACTCTTTAGGATTATCCCATATATAGGAAATATAGCCAGCACCAATTTTGTTGCGATGTTTTGTATCTGAGACGTCTGATGTAAACAACAATGTTATCGAAGATGAAAAACAAATCTCGTTGTTTGGCAGAAACTGAAAGAAATTCTTCATTGTGTGTGTGTGTGTGTGTGTTTGTTGTATATACTCTTTACTCTTTTACTTGTTTCAGTCATTTGACTGCGGCCATGCTGGAGCACCGCCTTTAGTCGAGCAAATCGACCCCGGGACTTATTCTTTTTAAGCCCAGTACTTATTCTATCGGTCTCTTTTGCCGAACCGCTAAGTGACGGGGACGTAAACACACCAGCATCGGTTGTCAAGCAATGCTAGGGGGACAAACACAGACACACAAACATACACACACATACATATATATATATATATATATATATACATATATACGACAGGCTTCTTTCAGTTTCCGTCTACCAAATCCACTCACAAGGCATTGGTCGGCCCGGGGCTATAGCAGAAGACACTTGCCCAAGGTGCCACGCAGTGGGACTGAACCCGGAACCATGTGGTTGGTTAGCAAGCTACTTACCACACAGCCACTCCTGCGTATATGTGCATGTTCTTTTACAGTTGTCGGTTTGTTTATGTTCCTGCAATTTAGCAATCTGGTGATATCTATCTATCTATCTATCAATCATCATCATTGGTTAATGTCTGTTATTCACACTGGCATGGGTTGGGCAGTTTGACCAGAGCTTGTAAACTGAGGGGCTGCATGAACCCTGGTCAAGCCATCCAACCTATACCAGCATGGACAACGGACATTAAATGATGTTCATGATGATGATGATATGTGTGTGTGTGTGTGTACATGTCTCTGTTTGTCCCCTGCTACTGCTTGATAACCGGTGTTGGTGTGTTTACATCTCCATAGCAGTTCAACAAAAAACAAACAGAATAGTACCATGCTAAAATAACAAAAAAAAAAAACCCAGAAAACAAAACAAAAGTACTGGGGTTGACTGAATCGACTAAAAACTCTTCAAGGTGTGGTGCCCCAGCATGGGCGCAGTGTAATATTTGAGACAAGTAAGAGAAAAAAACACAAGTAAAAGAAACAACAAAATAACATGAAAACAAAGGAAAAAAAATGCCACGAGAGATACCTTCGGTAATATTACTCAAAGAAGACAGAGATGTCCAAAGATTGGTAAGAATTAATTAAGAATCCATCGTTGCAACCATGTTTAATCCATTCCACAGGTAAAAAAAAAATTAATAAAAAGGGGAAAAAAGACAGACACTTAAAAAGCCCCAGAAATCCTGAATATGATTATTAAAAGCTATTTCTCAACAAACGGCGGTGATAACAGTATCACCTGTGTGTTTTAATTAATACAGTATCATATCACCATGGATACAGACTCCACCGCTGTCGCCAGCTCCCTCCCCCCACCTCCAACCACTTCTTCTTCTTCTTCTTCAATTACAACAAGAATGCATTCCCTAATTTATTATTAGAGTAAATTTCTGTGTGTGTGTGTGGTTCTTCTGCTTGCTTGTCTGTCTCTGGAAAAACGTGTTCTAACTTGACAAACGACCCGACCCACGTCTCGTCTCGTGGAGTGAGTGTGTGCACGGGGGGGGGTGGATGAAGTGGGGATTGTGAATGTGGGTCAGGTGGGTATTGCTTGGTGGTGGGTGGGTGGTGGTGGAGGTGGAGGAGGAGAAGAATTTAAAGATGTGAGTCTTTTGTTTTATGTTGTCCTATTCTTTCATGATCATTTTTACTTATATATATATGTATATATATATATATCGGCGTAGGAGTGGCTGGTGGTAAGTAGCTTGATTACTAACCACGTGGTTCTGGGTTCAGTCCACTGCGTGGCACCTTGGGCAAGTGTTTCCTATAGTCTCAGGCCGACCAAAGCCTTGTGAGTGGATTTTGTAGATGGAAACTGTTATTCTTTGTAAGCCTATACTTATTCTATTGGTCTCTTTTGCCGAACCGCTAAGTAACGGGGACGTAAACACACCAGCATCGGTTGTCAAGCAATGCTAGGGGGACAAACACAGACACACAACATATACACGCACACTTATATATATATATATATTATATAATACATATATACGACAGGCTTCTTTCAGTTTCCGTCTACCATATCCACTCACAAAGCATTGGTTGGCCCGGGGCTATAGCAGAAGACACTTGCCCAAGATGCCACGCAGTGGTAGTGAACCCGGAACCATGTGGTTGGCTAGCAAGCTACTTACCACACAGCCACTCCTGCGCTTATATATATTATATATATATATATATATATATATATAGAGAGAGAGAGAGAAGAGAGAGGAGAGAGAGAGAGAGGTGTAGGAGTGGGTGTGTGGCAAGTAGCTTGCTTACCAACCACATGATTCCGGGTTCAGTCCCACTGCGTGGCACCTTGGGCAGTGTCTTCTACTATAGCCTTGGGCCGACCAAAGCCTTGTGAGTGGATTTGGTAGACAGAAACTGAAAGAAGCCCATCGTATATATGTATGTATATATATATACATATGTGTGTGTGTGTGTACATGTCTCTGTTTGTCCCCTGCTACTGCTTGATAACCGGTGTTGGTGTGTTTACATCTCCATAGCAGTTCAACAAAAACAAACAGAATAGTACCATGCTAAAATAACAAAAAAAAAAACCCCCCAGAAAACAAAACAAAAGTACTGGGGTTGACTGAATCGACTAAAAACTCTTCAAGGTGTGGTGCCCCAGCATGGGCACAGTGTAATATTTGAGACAAGTAAGAGAAAAAAACACAAGTAAAAGAAACAACAAAATAACATGAAAACAAAGGAAAAAAAATGCCACGAGAGATACCTTCGGTAATATTACTCAAAGAAGACAGAGATGTCCAAAGATTGGTAAGAATTAATTAAGAATCCATCGTTGCAACCATGTTTAATCCATTCCACAGGTAAAAAAAAAATTAATAAAAAGGGGAAAAAAGACAGACACTTAAAAAGCCCCAGAAATCCTGAATATGATTATTAAAAGCTATTTCTCAACAAACGGCGGTGATAACAGTATCACCTGTGTGTTTTAATTAATACAGTATCATATCACCATGGATACAGACTCCACCGCTGTCGCCAGCTCCCTCCCCCCACCTCCAACCACTTCTTCTTCAATTACAACAAGAATGCATTCCCTAATTTATTATTAGAGTAAATTTCTGTGTGTGTGTGTGTGTGTGTGGTTCTTCTGCTTGCTTGTCTGTCTCTGGAAAAACGTGTTCTAACTTGACAAACGACCCGACCCACGTCTCGTCTCGTGGAGCGAGTGTGTGCACGGGGGGGTGGGGTGGATGAAGTGGGGATTGTGAATGTGGGTCAGGTGGGTATTGCTCGGTGGTGGGTGGGTGGTGGTGGAGGTGGAGGAGGAGAAGAATTTAAAGATGTGAGTCTTTTGTTTTATGTTGTCCTATTCTTTCATGATCATTTTTACTTATATATATATGTATATATATATATATCGGCGTAGGAGTGGCTGTGTGGTAAGTAGCTTGATTACTAACCATGTGGTTCTGGGTTCAGTCCCACTGCGTGGCACCTTGGGCAAGTGTTTCCTATAGTCTCAGGCCGACCAAAGCCTTGTGAGTGGATTTTGTAGATGGAAACTGTTATTCTTTGTAAGCCTAGTACTTATTCTATTGGTCTCTTTTGCCGAACCGCTAAGTAACGGGGACATAAACACACCAGCATCGGTTGTCAAGCAATGCTAGGGGGACAAACACAGACACACAAACATATACACGAACACTTATATATATATATATATATATACATATATACGACAGGCTTCTTTCAGTTTCCGTCTACCATATCCACTCACAAAGCATTGGTTGGCCCGGGGCTATAGCAGAAGACACTTGCCCAAGATGCCACGCAGTGGTAGTGAACCCGGAACCATGTGGTTGGCTAGCAAGCTACTTACCACACAGCCACTCCTGCGCTTATATATATATATATATATATATATATATATATAGAGAGAGAGAGAGAGAGAGAGAGGTGTAGGAGTGGGTGTGTGGCAAGTAGCTTGCTTACCAACCACATGATTCCGGGTTCAGTCCCACTGCGTGGCACCTTGGGCAGGTGTCTTCTACTATAGCCTTGGGCCGACCAAAGCCTTGTGAGTGGATTTGGTAGACAGAAACTGAAAGAAGCCCATCGTATATATGTATGTATATATATATACATATGTATGTGTGTGTGTATATGTTTGTGTTTGTCCCCCCAACATCGCTTGACAACCGATGCTGGTGTGTTTATGCCCCCTGTAACTTAGCAGTTCGGTAAAAGAGATTGATAGAGTAAGTTCTAGGGTTACAAAGAATAAGTCCTGGGGTCGATTTGATTCGACTAAAGGCGGAGCTCCAGCATGGCCACAGTCAAATGACTGAAACAAGTAAAAGAGATATAGAGTCTTTTGCTTAAATCCCAGCAATATTAAATGTGTTTACCAGAAGAAAGATATCGAAGGATATCAAATTCATCAGAGTGAAAACGAAACGAGGAGGGTATGAGGTGGTTGTGAGAAGTGCTAAAAATAACAGCTAAATAGCCCTTGAATCACACAAAAACTTTTCTTCCGGATTTTGCCTAATCGTATGAATTCCCGTGTGTAGAACACAAATTCGCAAAAGTTTTCTGAAAATTCAAAATTAAAAGAAAAAAAGAAAGAAAATGAATTACGCGGGGTTTAAATACGGTGCTTAAACCAGAATTCTACCACAGGGTGATCCTTCGGTATACGTCCTTGAATATGAATTTTTGAAAAAATTTCACCAAAACCTACACATCGTAAAATTACGGAAGAAACGAAGCAAAGAGGCGCCAAAATTTGTAAATTGACATATACATACACATCTTTCGTCTATTACCTTTTAGCCTGTTGCAGTCATTGGACTGCGGCCAGGCTGGGGCACCGCCTCAAAGGGTGTTTAGTCGAACAAATCGCTGCCAGCACTTATTTCCTTTTTTTAAAAGTCTGGCATTTATTTTAATTGGTCTTTTTCGCGGAACTGCTAAGTTACAAGGCAATCCTTCGGTATAAGTACCGTGAGTGGCTTTCTTTACATTTCCGAAGATAACAGAAACCCTTTTCTCCCACCCCCTAACCCTACCCCCCCCCATATATATATATATATATATATATAATATATATATATAAACACTTTCTTCAAATTATCCGGTACTTATACCGAAGTTACGCCCAAGAACGTAAACAAACCAACAACGGTAATAGAACACACACGTGTGTATATGTATATATATATATATATATATATACACACACAACGAAGGATTTCTTTCGGTTTCTGTTTACCAAATCTACTCCCAAAGCCTTGGTTGACCCAGGGTTATATAGCAGGAGACCCTTGCCCAAGATGCCACGTAGAGGGAACCGATTCCGAAAGCACAGAAGAAATTTATTATATAAAAAAAAAGACAATACTTACAGACAAAGTTCTGTTTTCATTCTTTAATTAAATATATATATATATATATATATATATTAATTAATTAATTAATTAATATTTTCGTGGCTTCTTCATCAATTCACAGGAATTCGTCTGATTTTTTTTTTTACCAAGAAACAAAACAAAACAAAACTAAACAAAAAATATATTTTGAAGAAAGAAATATTTTTTTGGAACCAAAATATTTGAAAAAAAATGAAAACAACCAGCTGCCTATAGCGACTTCCGGTTACTAAACGGAAGTTGACTCGTTGCTAAACGGAAGTCCGTGCGTTATTGTCACTATCATCATCATTTGTAGTGGGAGTGACCACTTGCCTTCTACACACCTTTTATACATACATACACGTTTATATATATACATATCTATATATATATATATCTATTTATATGAGATAATGTTTAATTTGTTAAAAGATGAACACAAAGAACATTTGAAATTCTTAGCAAATGTTGATGCTGAAGGTATTATGATTATTATTATTATTGTTATTATTTTGTTATATTTTTCGTTGTTATTTTGAATGTTTACACGGACCTTTCTTTCGAACAAAAACCCTTTGTACTTTTCGTCCTGTATTTGTCCTTAGATATTTCTTTGATTTATGTAAGCCCTTGTGACCAGTAAACCAGAATTAATTAATTATTATTATTATTATTACGCTCCGAGTCCAATTTTCCCCCCACCCAGGTCGACTTTGTCTTTAATCCTTTCAGGAGTCGATATAATAAGTACCAGATGAACATTGGTGTCGATGTAGTCGACTAGCTCCCTCTAAAAATTTCAGGTTTTGTGTCTGTATTCACCTCTTCTCCGATCTTGCCCCGATCAAGCTGACCGCTGATCAACGGTGCTTCTAACCATGACCTCTTCATTTCATTTTCTTTCGTAGCATATTTAAAAATACATTATCCGGCATAACAATATACATGTGTGTTTCCTACCACGGACTTCGTTTCATCATACACACACACACGAAATTATATATACAGAGTGTCCCCCAAAAATGTATACACATAGTGGTTCGGCAAAAGAGAACAATAGAATAAGTACTAGGCTTACAAAGAATAACAAATTTACAATTATTTAAGGTGTGTATACAATTTTTTGGACACCCTGTATAATATATATATATATATATATATGTAGGTCCCGGTTGATTCGGGGTTAACCACAGTAAATAAGGTACTCAATACATAGCAGAGTAAAATTAATTATTATATAGAAGAGCTTCTACAGACTAGAACTGTTTCATTCAAGAGAAATCTTCAGGAAGCTAGTTAACAAAATTGTATTGGCATTTATACATTTAGGCAGGTTTAAAGGGGTGTTGGTGGGGACTTTTTGGGGGTAGGCATAGCGCAAAATATCATACTTGGGGGAGTGGTCAAGGAGTCCGTGTTAAATTAGATAGAAGAATTAAATAAAAAAATAAAAAAATCTATATAATAAAAAAAGGGGAATAGAGTTTTAGGTAAATAAGGAGATTCTCACTTATACCTATGCCACATTATACATACATACACACACATACAAAACATATATCCATATACATACACACACATATATATACACTTACACATACATATACATATCTACACATACACATATATGTATACATACACACACTCACATGTATATATACACACACGACCACACATACATATACGCACAGAAAAATATTATACACATACACACACATACTCACATACACGCATACACGCACATATCCACACCCACACATGCACACACCAGCACACTAGTCCTATATACACATACACACACATATACACCACACACAATACATATACATACATGTATATATATATATATATAACATATGTGTACCTATGCATACCTACACATACACATATATATACACATACAAATACAGACCCATTCCCTAATTTTAATTTTATTATCTTCATTTATTACTTTTGTTATCTTTGGCCACTTGGTCACAAACATCTTGGCTATGACAGCCAGTCATTTATCTGTCTACTGGAAAACAAGCACTCTTCACTCACGCACACTCTTTAGCACGTACACTCACTCATTCGTACACTCATACACATACACGCACGCACGCGTTATATTCATACATACATACATCTACATACATTCACGTATATACACATACGTACGCGTACCTACAGATTCATGTCTACACTCTAGAAGGCTAGTCTATATATATACACCAATAAATATAAATACACACACATACATATACACCTACATACAAATACAACAGTAATATATATATATATATATAATATATATATATATTCACATATATATACACATATATATACATATATATATACACACACATACGCATACACAACATATACACAATATACACACATACACATACATACATATACATACATACATACATATATATATACATGTATGTATATGTATGTGTGTGTGTGTATATGTGTGTGTATGTGTATATATGTGTATATAGGGACTAGTGTGCTGTGTGTGCATGTGTGTGTGTGGATATGTGCGTGTATGCGTGTATGTGAGTATGTGTGTGTATGTGTATATATATTTTTCTTGCGTATATGTATGTGTGGTCGTGTGTGTATATATACATGTGTGTATACGTGTATGCATGTGAGTGTGGTTATGTATACATATATGTGTATGTGTAGATATGTATATGTATGTGTAAGTGTATATATATGTATATATATGTGTGTGTATGTATGTGTGTATGTATATGTATATATGTTGTATGTGTGTGTATGTATGTATACATGTGTGCATAGGTATAAGTGAGAATCTCCTTATTTACCTAAAACTCTATTCCCCTTTTTTTTATATATAGATTTTTTATTTTTTAATTTTTTTATTATTCTTCTATCTAATTTAACATGACTCCTTGACCACTCCCCCAAGTATGATATTTTGCGCTATGCCTACCCTCAAAAAGTCCCCCACCAACACCCCTTTAAACCTGCCTAAATGTATAAATGCCAATACAATTCTTGTTAACTAGCTTCCTGAAGATTTCTCTTGAATGAAACAGTTCTAGTCCTGTAGAAGCTCCTTCTATATAATAAATATATATATATATATATATATATATCAATAATAACAAAGGGTAAAATTAATTAATTAACTAGTTAATAATTTCACCAAGTAGAATTCGGCATGAAAAGGGACTATTTTTCGGTAAACTTAAGTAATATTTTATAATTAGGATTCAGCAAATATTTGCTTTACCACATACTGAAGTTTAGTAGAAATAGCAGCCAAAGAACCTTAGCTATTTCTTCTACTTTAAGAAGAGACTCCCGCACAAAACAAAGTACTCGAAAACAACCCACGCACTTTTTAAAGTAGAAGAAATAGCTAAGGTTCTTTGGCTGCTATTTCTACTAACTTCGGTATGTGGTAAAGCAAATCTTTGCCGAACCTTAATTATAATATAATATATATATATATATTATATATATAATATATATATATATATATATAAAATTAATAGATCAATAAAACATATGCATATATACATACATATATGTACGTACCTACCTCTATGTATATATACATGGGTACAGGACACCAAAAAAACGTCGAACACAATGAGAAATGAAAGCATAAACACAAAACCAAGGAAATGGACATTTTTTTAAAACAACGAAAAAATAGAGTACAGGACATACAAAACAAGGAAAATTCCCCTTCTTCAGTCGCCTTAAATTCATCTACTCCACTTTTCGAAGGTCAGTATATATATATATATAATTATATATATCTATAAATATATATATATACACCCACTAGGGGGTGCTGAAAAGTTCCTGGTTTTGGGTAAAAGAGAATGTAGGAAGCTCTGTTAATTATGATTTTATTCAACATAATTCCCTTCTCTGGTTCACACATTTATTTCAGCGGTCCTTCAGTTTTTCAAAACCCTGTAAAAGAACTCGGAAGGTTGAGCCTCCACCCAGGCCGTTCGCGATACCCTCTAAAGCCAGGAACTTTTCAACACCACCCTTATAATGAATATAATATGTTTAATTAATTAAAAGACCAACGCACGGGGTACGATGCTGAAATTAATGGTAATTCTTATTCGAATTATAGTTATTGTTGTTTTGCTGTATCCGCCCCCCTTCTCAGGTCTTGTTCTGATTCAGCTGACTCATGATCAACAGTGGCTCCAACCATAGCCTTCTCGTCTTATTTTTCCCTGAGGCTGTGTGGTAAGTAGCTTGCTAACCAACCACATGGTCCCGGGTTCAGTCCCACTGCGTGGCATCTTGGGCAAGTGTCTTCTGCTATAGCCCCGGGCCGACCAATGCCTTGTGAGTGGATTTGGTAGACGGAAACTGAAAGAAGCTGTCGTATATATGTATATAATAATGTGTTGTGTCTGTGTTGTCCCCCTAGCATTGCTTGACAACCGATGTGCTGGTGTGTTTACGTACCCGTCACTTAGCGGTTCGGCAAAAGACCGATAGAATAGTACTAGGCTTAAAGAAAAAGCAAACAAGAATAAGTCCCGGGTTTGATTTGCTCGACTAAAGGCGTGCTCCAGCATGGCCGCATTCAAATGACTGAACAACTGAAAGAGTATATATATATAATATATATTTCTTTACTACCCACAAGGGTCTAAACACAGAGGGGACAAACAAGGACAGACAAACGGATCAAGTCAATTACATCGACCCCCAGTGTTTCACTGGTACTTAATTTATCGACCCCCGAAAGGATGAAAGGCAAAATCGACCTCGGCGGAATTTGAACTCAGAACGTAGAGGCATAGGCATACCTCAAACTTTACGCTGGCAATTGGTTCCAGGACGTTCTACTTAACTCGAAAAACGACGTAACACGAAAATCATTTTGAAAATCGCCTCAGCTTTATTATTTGTTCTAATAAATGTTTTGTAGAAATGTGTTTTATTTTGGTTTTCCACTTCAGTATTGATTTTAGGTGATTAAAAAAATAATTTTTATGCTTTTTTAATGTGTTCGTTGAGACCTACTGAAGTTAAGGTTTATTCATTATTTTTTAACCATTAATTTCTTTTTTTTAAAAATCAGCGTAAATCCGAAAAAGACGTAACTCGAAACGACGTAGGTTGAAGTATGTTTCTACCAAGGAATATATTATCCAGCATAACAACACACGCGTCTGTCCCCCCCTCCTCGGTCTAATTTCCTCATAACTTCCTGAAAAACGGATGTTTTTCTAATGAATTTTAAAAAAAATTCGGTATCTTTTCGGTTTGAACGGCAGTTTTTAACATAATTTCTAGGTAACTAAACACTTTTAAACTTCCTGTACTGGTAGAATGTGTTTATAAAACATCTATTTCTCTTGGCTTTATTGAGAAAATTCTATAGTTTGTAAGTATTTGTTGTTGTTTTTCTTCAATTTCTGCTGCAATTTCAACCAATCAGTGACGCTGTTGAGGTAAAAAACATTCTGTGCTGTATGAATATGTCCCTCATTAAGAAACAGATTGGGTTTATTAACATTTCTGAAGAAAAGAAAGATACCCTTCCCCCACCCCTAACCCTAAAACTGATTGAAATGCAATAGATCGATACTAGGGTCATAATTATGGGTGTCAATTTCATATGATACTGCTAGAAAAAACTGCCGTTCAAACTGAAAAGATCCAAAATACGTTTCAGCTTAGTCATAAATTACGATTATAATGAAATTTGTACCTATCTACACAAGTATGCCCTTTCTTCGACTTTGTTTCCTCATAACTTTTTGAAACATGTTTTTGCTGAACTCATTTGTATAATTATACCCATTATCCCTTCTTCGATTCAAACGGTTGTTATTTGAAGAAGATTCAGCTGTTCTTTCTAGCACCGAACGAACACTTAGGTACCTCCCTCTTTGGTAGTAATAATAGTAGTAGTAGTAGTATATATTTGCTGTTGTTCAGCTCCAAGTTAGTCATGGTCTAATATTTATTCTAATCACATAGAAGAGTGTCCATAGCTTTATACTGGGTACATCTTATGGAATTTCTACCTACGTCTTTTCTACAGATTGAGCAAGGCCATCAACATGAAGGGATTTGTGGTTTGTCTGCCTTCCTACTTATTAAGACTTTAGTGTTTGCTAGATTGACTCTAAGGCTCTTCGATTCTAGACCTTGCTTCCATATCTGAAACTTCTCCTCTAGTTCTAATAGTGACTCAGCATAGAGAAGCTCCCAGGGGCATCCTGTCTTGAATTCCTCTGTTATTGCCTAGAGGACTAATAATATTAATAATAATCATTTAACATCCATTTTTCCATGCCGGCATGGGTTGGATGATTTGACAGGAGCTGGCCAACTGAAGAGGTATCCAGGCTCCCTGTTTGTTTCGGCATGGCTTCTATGAATGGATGACCTTCGTCACACCAACAACTCTACAGAGTGTACTGGGTGCTTTTATGGTTTTTATACTAGTGGTACTCAAACATTTTTTTTTTACTTATGGACCCTGTTGATTCCTATTTTATACACTGGACCCCTATAGCCATTCAATTTTTTTTTAAATATCCCAGCATGTTTTTTATAATGAAATATTATTGGGAATTCTGTTGTGTCTGGGGAGAGTAATTTTCTTTTTGTACCTTATAATATTGATATACACACACATGCACACACACATGTATATATGCATATATGTGTATGCATGCTGACACATATATACACACACATATATATATATTTCTTTACTACCCACAAGGGGCTAAACACAGAGGGGACAAACAAGGACAGACAAAGGGATTAAGTCGATGTAGTCGACCCCAGTGCGTAACTGGTACTTAATTTATCGACCCCGAAAGGATGAAAGGCAAAGTCGACCTCGGCGGAATTTGAACTCGGAACGTAACGACAGACGAAATACGGCTAAGAATTTCGCCCGGCGTGCTAATGTTTCTACCAGCTCGCCGCATATATATATACATACACACATATATGCATAGATGTGCATATATGCTCAGTCACATTTATATACATACACCCATACACTCATACATAGGCATGTATTTAATTTACACCAATTACCATTGCACCATTTTCCATTCTAGTTGTTCGGGAATTCTGTCGCATCTCCTTGCAGTTCATTGAAAATGGCGCTAACCCAAAAGTGTACCAAGGCGCCGCACGTAAGTTGAAATTTTCTGTCATTATTTTTGTAATTAATGTAACCAGGAGTGGCTGAGTGGTAAGTAATTTGCTTACCAATCACATGGTTCCGGGTTCAGTCCCAGTGCATGGCACTTTGGGCAAGTGCCTTCTACTATATCCTTGGGCCGACCAAAGCCTTGTGAGTGGATTTGGTAAACGGAAACTGAAAGAAGCCCGTCGTATATATGTATATATATATATATATTATATATATATATATATATATATATATATATATATATATATACATATACATATATATATATATATACATATACATATATATATATATATACATATACATATATATATATATATACATATACATATATATATATATATACATATATATATATATATACATATACATATATATATATATATACATATATATTATATATATATACATATACATATATATATATATATATATGTGTGTGTGTGTCTGTGTTTGTTCCCCCAACATAGCTGACACCCAATGCTGGTGTGTTTACGTCCCGTAACTTAGTGGTTTGGCAAAAGAGACTGATAGAATAAGTACTAGGCTTACAAAGAATAAGTGCTGGGGTCGATTTGCTTGACTAAAGGCAGTGCTCCATCATGGCTGCAGTCAAATGACTGAAACAAGTAAAAGAGTAATCCTTTGCATTATAGGAACAGGTGGAGGTGCATGGCTTAGTGGTTAGGTTGTTGGACTCATGATTGTAAGATTGTGGTTTCAGTTCCTAGACCGGGAGATGCACTGTGGTCTTGAGCAAGACACTTCATTTCATATTACACCAGTCCACTCAGCTGGTAAGAATGAGTAACCCTGCGATGGCCTGGCGTCCCATCCAGGGAGGAATATTTATGCTAGAGAAACCAGGAAACTGGCCCTGTGCTCCTAATGGAGTAATATAAAAGGGTAAAGAATAAAGACCCCCTTTGGTCATGAATGACCATGGGATTGCACCTAGAAAGTCCCCCTCCAAAGAACAGGTCCGGGCAAGGTTATTTTGTGAAAGACCAACAGTCACCCATGCATACCAACCTCTCCTCTCCACGTCACTGATGTTGTCCTAGGGAAAGCTGAAGGTCTATACAGCTTGGCACCAGTGATGCTAATAATAATGATAATAATAATATAATGAAATTATTGTATACAGTGCTCAGGTGCACCACAACTTGTCAGAAAGTGCATATAAAATATATGCAGTAATTTACAAATGTCTGGAAAGCGAACAATGTATGAGTCAGATGCATGCTTGTGTGTGTATGGAGGGGAGGAAATCAGGTGTAGTGTCGGCAAATCTCAGGAAGCATGGAAGTTTTGAAGGATGCAGTGCTCCGACAACTAACAACTGATGCCGGCAGTTTGTTCCATACTTCAGCAACTCTTAGTGTGAAAAAATGTTTCCTAAAGTCATGGGAGCTGTGCTGTTTTCTAACTTTGTAAATATATCCACGGGTGTTAGATGGGTGGAGTTTGAAAAGGTGCTCAGAGTTATTGTTAGATCTATCTATCTATCTCTCTCTCTCTCTGTCTCTATCTATCTATCTGTCTCTCTCTCTCTCTCTCTCTCTACCGATCTATAATATAATATTATGAAATTATTGTATACAGTGCTCAGGTGCACCACAACTTGTCAGAAAGTGCATATAAAGTACATGCAGTAATGTACAAATGTCTGGGAAGCAAACAGTGTATGAGTCAGATGCATGCTTGTGTGTGTATGGAGGGGAGAAAATCAGGTGTAGTGTTGGCGAATCTCAGAAAGCATGGAAGTTTTGAAGGATGCAGTGCTCCGACAATGCTGCAACTCATTCCTGCAGATGAGGGAACTGGAGCAACATGAAATTATGTGTCTAGCTCAAGAACACAACATCATAAGCGGAAAGTGTAACCTCTCGAAGGAGCTGTTCTTCAATCCTGCTCCAGAGCGTCGGCTGCGGGGTCATTCTGAAAAGCTCTTTCTGCGACGATTTCATCTCAATCGAAGGAGAGGGGCTTTCTCTGTCTGGGTTGCGGATCCGTGGAATAAGCTGCCGGACGAGATGGTGAAGATGCCGACGATCGCTCGGTTCAAAGTCTCCCTTGACCACAAGTGGCCTGAACTCTTTACATGAACACCATCCTGTACATAACTCCATGTCCCCCTACATAGCCTTGCTTTTTTGCTTTTTGAGCCAAAAAATTAACTAACTAACTAACACACCGCGCAGCCCAATCTGATGCTTCTTATGTCCAACCTTTCTCTCAGGGCGCTTACACTCTGTCGTTTATGCACACTGACATTACATATCCAGTGGGGCATACTAGCTTCATTTCTTGCAAGCTTACACATGTCCTCAGCAGTCACGGTGCATGTTTCACTGCCATGTAGCATGGCTGTTTGCACACATTTGTCATACAGTCTACTTTTTACTCTGAGCGAAAGGCCCTTTGTCACCAGCAGATGTAGGAGCTCTTTGAACTTTGCCCAGGGTATTCATTTTCTAGCACCAACACCCTCAGAGCATCCACCCTGCTACTGACTTGGTCACTTAGGTAACAGAAGCTATCAACTACTTCTAGTTTCTCCCCTGGTATGTGACAGAAGCTGTTTTCTGCACATTTTCAGTGTTTATTGCCCCTGAGCATTTGTCACACACAAAAGCTATCTTCCCTGTTAGCCTTCCTTTGATATTGCTGCATCTCTTATGTATCCATAGCTTTACACCAAGTACATCTTATGGAATTTCTACCTACGCCTTTTCTACAGATTGAGCAGGGCCATCTACCTGAAGGGATTTGTTGTTTGTCTGCCTTCCTACTTATTAAGACTTTGGTTTTTGCTAGATTGACTCTAAGGCTCTTCGATTCTAGACCTTGCTTCCATAACTGAAATTTCTCTAGTTCTGATAGTGACTCAGCTATTAGAGCAAGGTCATCAGCATAGAGAAGCTCCCAGGGGCATCCTGTTTTGAATTCCTCTGTTATTGCCTAGAGGACTAATAATATTAATAATAATCATTTAACATCCATTTTTCCATGCCGGCATGGGTTGGATGATTTGACAGGAGCTGGCCAACTGAAGAGGTGTCCAGGTTCCCTGTTTGTTTCAGCATGGCTTCTAGGACTGCGTCACACCAACCACTCTCCTAAAATACTTTCTTTAATATGAAATCTTTTTTGCAGAGAAACTTGATGTGGAAACGAAAGTTGTTCAGTCGGCCGTGGAAGGGTTGATGTACCTCCTGACAGAGACCTCCCGATTTATGGTAAGTATTGCCTCTCGGTATTTTCATTCTAGCCGTGCAATTAAAGACAGTCACATGACATTAACTAAAGTATTGTTCATCATCGTCACCTAAGGGCCTGGTCTACCTAGCTGATGTGAAAAGATACGATGGGGCAGCTGTGTGGTAAGAAGTTTGCTTGCCAACCACGTGGTTCCGGGTTCAGTCCCACTGTGTGGATCCTTGGGCAAGTGTCTTCTACTGTATCCTTGGGCCAACCAAAGCCTTGTGAGTGGATTTAGCTGATGGTAACTGAAAGAACACACACACACACGCACACATACACGCACAAGCACACATACACGCACACACATACACATACATGCACACACAGACACACATCAAGAAATTTGATTGCTATTTTTAGCAGTTTGAATGACCATATAAAGGCTACTTCCTTTGATATTAATTCACTAAAGACCCATGCCAGCTTGGAAAAGGGGACATTAATGATGATGATGATGATGATGATGGTGATAGTAGTGGTGGTGAGGATGATGATGATGATATTGTTATTATCATTATGATTAAGATGATGAGCTGGCAGAATCATTAGCATGCCAGGTGAAATACTTTGCGGTATTTTGCCCATCCCTACATTCTGAGTTCAAATCCCACCGAGGTTGACTTTGCTTTCATCCTTTCGGGGTTGATCAATTAAGTACTAGTTACCCACTGGGGGCTGATGTAACAAAAGTTTTAAATCATCATCATCATCATCATTATTATTATTATATTATTATTATTATTATTATTAAGGTGGTGAGTTGGCAGAATGCTTAGTCGCATTTTGTCCAATTTTTTGTTCTAAGCTCAAATTCTGCCAAGTTCGAACTTTGCCTTTCATCCTTTCAGGGTTGTTAAGTACCAGTAAAACACTGAAGTTGATGTAATTGACTTGTCCTCTCCCTCAAAATTTCGGGCCTTGTGTTATTATTATTATTATACGAGCGTGATCGTTACCAGAGTACCTATCTGGCACATAAAAGACACTATTCGAGTGTGATTGTTACCAGCGTCGCCTTACTGGCACTCGAGCCCCATGCTAGTAGGGTATTAAGAGCAACATCTAAGTGTGATCATTGCCAGAGTGGCTATCTGACCTCCATGCTGGTGGCACGTAAAAGACACCATTCAAGTGTGATCGTTACCAGCATTGCCTTACTGGCACCTGTGCCGGTGGCATGTGTAAAAAGATTCAAGCGAGGTGGTTGCCAGTACCGCCTGACTGGCTCTCGTGCCAGTGGCACATAAAAAGCACCCGCTACACTCTTGGAGTGGTTGGCATTAGGAAGGGTATCCAGCTGTAGAAACTCTGCCAGATCAAGATTGAAGCCTGGTGCAGCCATCTGGTTCGCCAGTCCTCAGTCAAAACGTCCAACCCATGCTAGCGTGGAAAGCGGACGTTAAATGATGATGATAACGATAATCATTCTTCTTCTTCTTATTGTTGTTGTTATTATGATAATGATGTTCTTTACAGATTCCTGAATCAGAATACAAAGAGTCTTTAAGTATTCTTGGCTTCCAAGATGACAAAATAGACATTTTACTCACCATGTACCTGGAAAACAGAGGAAACATCCGGAATATTCTTTCGGAAATGTCTATGGAGTTGCCACATTATGACAATTTAGAATGGCGTTTTGATGTTCAGGTGAGAAAATATTCTTATTTTTTTTTTCATTTATCTAAAAAAAAATCATTATATTTATTCTTCGTTGCCCTTTTCAAGCCTATCCAGATTTTCTTTTCTTTTGCTTTTTTATTCCAGGTTGCAAGTCGATCCATGAGGCACCAGGTGATGCCAAACGTTCTGCTGAAGCTCCACTTGGAAGAGGAGGATAAAGTCACGACACACCCTCTACAAACCGACCCCGGGAACCTTGTTCAGTTAACGAAGGAACTGGAAAAAGCTCTGGACGAGATGAAATCAGCCTTTTGCAGACGCATTGTTAGAAACATAGACTGAACATTCTGCTTAATTTATCAACACCTCTGTTTGTCTTGTTGTGTGTATATATGTGTATATATTTATGTGTATATATATATACTTTATTTAAAGCAGCAGAAACGGGAAACTCAGAGTAACAGGTTTTTTCTCTTTGAATTTTCTGCTGCTTTAAATAAAGCATATTACTCTACCACTGGTATTTGAGTACTCTTTTTTCCACCTTGTTTCACATTTATGTGTTTACTCCGGTATATATATATATAGAATGGTTGTATACAGTCAATCTAACGTGAACGTGACAGTAGGGCGGTACACCACTGCTGTTTAGCCCTAGGAAGCATCGACGCCTCCTGATGGCTTTGACACATTTTTCTTGTGACCTTATATACATTTACGAAGGGGAGATAAATATCCCCAGGTAAAATAATATGTGACAATTATTCGGTGGCCAAGATAAAACTCTGAGTTTCTGATGCCGAGGTGGAAATCCACAACACCCTCTCTTCGGTTATCTGGCCATCTGAAAAATGCAAATTCGTGAAGCGTTCCATATTTTTTAAGATCCGAAACTCAGAGTTTTATCTTCGCTACCGAATAATTGTCACACATTATTTTACAGATAAATTTCCTCTATTTACATAATATTGAGGTCTCTTTCTTTCTTTTGTTATCTTACCGTTTTTACCAATATATATATGTATATATATATATATATATATATATATATATATATACACACATACACACACACATGGATCTGTTTCTTCCGATGTTTTTTTTTTTTGTATCTTGACCAAACACCATTTCATGAAAATTCTTGGAGATGGATATTTAATTCCACAACTGGAACAAAAACAATGAACCATTTTTGCAAAAATTTTTTTACAAAGAATATTACAAAACAAAACAAAAAAAACCCCAATAATTCCAAAGCTGTTGCCAAAACATACCATACACCTTCACACAGGTAAGTGTGTATATGTATATGTATATATATATATATATATATATGTACATACTTTATGTGTGTTGGTTAAAACAAAATGTAAATTGAAGAATATATATTTAAAAAGAAAAAAATCGTTTGAGTTTTGTTGTCTGTGCGTCCTAACTTGAGTTTTATTGTTGCTTAAATAATTTAAGATTTTGGGTCTTTTGTTACCAATTTCCTGACATTTCGTGCATGTGCTCATCATACTCTCTCTCTCTCTCTCTCACTTGTTTCAGTCATTTGCGGCCATGCTGGAGCACCACCTTTAGTTGAGGAAATCGACCTCAGGACTTATTCTTTGTAAGCCTAGTACTTATTCTATCGGTCTCTTTTGCTGAACCGCTAAGTGACGTAAACACACCAGCATCGGTTGTCAAGCGATGTTGGGGGTGGGGGACAAACATAAATATATATATATACGACGGGCTGCTTTTAATTTCTGTCTACCAAATCCACTTACAATGCTTTAGTCGGCCCGAGTCTATAGTAGAAGACACTTCCCCAAGGTGCCATGCAGTGGGACTGAACCTGGAACTCTTTGAAGTAGGATCCTCTGACTTCAGTGCACTTACTTTAGTGCTCCTCCAGAACTGGTTTCAGCCGGGTTGGTAGCGAAAGGGGTAATGTATTTCTCAGGGAGATTCAGTGTGACACAGAGTGTGACAAGGCTGGCCCTTTGAATTACTGTTACAACTTGTTTTCGCCGACTGAGTGGACTGGAGCAAAGTGAAATAAAGGGTCTTGCTCAAAGCCATAACGGACCACCAGAAATCATAACCTTACGTTCATCAGCTGAATACCCCAACGGCTAAGCCACTTGACTTCACCTGCACTTAACGAGAAATAAAAACAAGATTTTTTTGATATTGGAAAATATATTCTTTATTGAGGTGAAATATTTTTTGTTCTTTTTGTTGACATTATACAAGTCTTGATGAAACAAAACATTAAAATATGAAACACATTGGATAACGAGGAGGGTTTTCTCAAATAGGTATAAGGGCCATGAATTTTTCGATGGATAAATATTCATATTCCTTATTTGGCCCACAATAATTGAAAGTATAAAGTGAACTTTGGTGGTATTTGAACTCAGAATATAAAGGGATGTATATTGTAAGCTAACTAAAATACTGTAAAGCACTTTGCCCGTTGCTCCACCGATTCTGTGCTACAAAGATATATTTTATTTGTTTCACTCTTTGGACTGTGGCCATGCTGGGGCACCATCTTGAAATTATTCCTTTTTAAGGCTTGGTACTTATTCTAGTGGTTTTTTTTTGGTGAACGGCTAAGTTACATGGACATAAACAAACCAACACTAGTTGTCAGGTGGTGGTGGACAAACACAAAGACCTATATGCATACACATATGACAGGCTTCTTTCAGTTTCCATCTACCAAACTGACTTACAATGCTTTGGTTGGCCTGAGGCCACAGTGGAAGACACTTGCCCAAGCTACCACACAGAGAGATAGAACCCAAAACCCTGTGGCCAAGAAGCAAACTTCTTACCACACAGCCAAAACACAAAGCTTTGGTTTTATAAGGAATCAAACATGGAAGTCTACGAGGCTGAATGGCAGAAACAATAAAAATATTGGATAAATGCATTTAATATTGTCATGTTCTGAGTTCAAATCTCACCAAAGTTGAATTTATCTTTCATCCTTCTGGGGTTCTTTGGTAGATTACACCCCATTTACATACTAGTGTCAAGCTAACTGACTTTGCCGTTTTTCTCCAAAACTTGTGGCCAGGAACCAATAACAGAAAGTAGAGAGCAAAGAAAAGGAAAAAGGTTCTTTGGATTTTATTGTCTCTTTAAAAGATTTGTTTTTTTTTTTGGTGGAGTCTGTTACGTCAGTAGCAGCTGGAAATGTAATTCTTGGCAAAATTGAGCGAATTCTATGTAGATTATATTTTCAAAATTCAGGGTTTATTGTAATAGAGTAAGGGGGCCAATTTGTTGGTTTGATGAGGAAGCAGGTCATCGGAAGGTGATTTAAAAAAAAAAAAAGAAATAAAGCTTCTGTTTCATGTGTGTGAGAGTGTATATATATATATATATATATATATATATATATAGGGAGAATTAAAAAAACAAACAAAAAAAAACAACAAAAGACGAAGACAGGTGGTGTAGACAACAAATAAATGCATTAGTATAATGCTCGGGAAGTGAAAAAGTCTTTAATATTTCGAGCCTAAGCTCTTCCACAGAAAGAAACAAGGGGAGAAAATAAAGAATGTGTAGTGGCTAGCAATCTATATATACATATATATATGCACACACATACATAGAGACATAGATAGATAAACATTTCTTATAGATGTGTGTGTATGTATATTTATATGTATATAATATGCAATTGTGTATGTGTATGTATATATATATGTGTGTGTGTATATATATAATAGAAAAAATAAGGTATTCAGAGATCTGGATGGTTGTACATATACAAATATTTATTAACGTGACACATGTTTTTACAAATCACGTATCAGCGCTTTCATCTACTCTAATAGATTCTTCAGATTTTCTTCAAAATCTGAAGAATCTATTAGAGTAGATGAAAGCGCTTATACATGATTTGTAAAAACATGTGATGTTTATAAATATTTGTATATGTACAACCATCCAGATATCTGAATACCTTATTTTTTTCTAATATATAATATCTGTACATCACTTCCAAACCTTCTAATATATATATATATATATATATAATATATATATATATATATATATATGACACAGACTAAATCACAGTATGTTGTATACTATATGTGCTCCAAATCTCATTGGTGAGTGGTGTGTCTTTTTTCTATCACAATCAGGTATCATATATATATATATATGATGTAAATAATAAACCATTATTGATTAAGATTTAAATATTACATTATGCAATAAACATCAGATCTATACATGCATATATATATATATATACACACACACACAAGTCCATTTATAAAACTTTAAATTATGCTTTTTGTTTCAACATACATTTCTCTTTTCATGCTAGGAATATATATATATATGAGATATTGTGATTCGGGGTCAAGTAGTTTTACAGTTCGAAGTCCCAGTCCTATGTCATTAATTAAGGGAGCTGAGAGAAGTTGAATGTCTGGTTTGTATCTGAGCAGCATAACAACATTACTGTAATAGAAAGGTCGAACTCCTGAGCATATTACTGGTATCTCCAAGGTGGTAACTTTACTGTGGCTGGTATTGGTACCTTCTTAAATGATGGTATTTCATGACTATCACATATTCCGAACTCAGGAGAACAACATGTGTGTTTGAGTATATACACACATATACACACACATTTTATAAGCTTAAAGCTTGTAAGCAATCCCCGTGTAATGACTAAAGAAAATAGCCTAATAATGAAATATATAAACCCTTGATGGCAAAAATACTTTTTCTGTCAAGGGCTTATATGCCCCAATATTAGGGGCTATTTTCTTTAATCCTTACACAGTGATTGCTCATAAACTTTAAGCTTATAAAATATTATTATTAATTACAGAATTGCAAAAAAATTGACACTGCTTACCAAAAAACCACAGCATATATATATATGAAATACAAAATGGGACAAGAATGCAAAACATCCGGACAACTAGGTGATACAAAAAGGGACAACAAAACATCCAGATAGACGATACAAAGAAAGTAAGGATGGGTCATTCTGAGTTTTCTACCCGTCCTTGTTTTTTTGTATCATCTATCTGGATGTTTTGTTGTCCCTTTTTTGTTTCACCTAGTTGTCCAGATGTTTTACGTTCTTGTCCCATTTTGTATTTCATATATATATATAGCGGCATACGTACACTTTGTTCTCTTTTATATATATATATAGGTTTGTTGGTGCAAACAGGAAAAATAGAACGCAAAGTATGAGCATATGTATATATTTAATTAATATTTAGCAGAATTAACAGAGTAACTCGTGGGTCGAGAGTTTTGTGAATTGGCACTCTGATGAGTGCCAATGCATGAAACCTTCAGACCTTGAGTCACTCTGTTGCATCTGGTAAATATTAACAAACATATATATATATATATATATATATGAAAATTAGAAAAAAAACACCTTTAATCAATTCAAAATGAACAATTAAATTACACCATCTAAAAAATTACATATAATAGAAATATTAAAATTAAAATATTATTGTTATTTTAATATTTCTATTATACTCTTTACTCTTTTACTCGTTTCAGTCATTTGACTGCGGCCATGCTGGTGCACCGCCTTTAGTCGAGCAAATCGACCCCGGGACTTATTCTTTTGTAAGCCCAGTACTTATTCTATCAGTCTCTTTTGCCGAACCGCTAAGTGACGGGGACGTAAACACACCAGCATCGGTTGTCAAGCAATGTTAGGGGGACAAACACAGACACACAAACACACACATACATACATATATATATATACATATATACAACAGGCTTCTTTCAGTTTCCGTCTACCAAATCCACTCACAAGGCATTGGTGGGCCCAAGGCTATAGCAGAAGACACTTGACCAAGATGCCACGCAGTGGGACTGAACCCAGAACCATGTGGTTGGTAGGCAAGCTACTTACCACATGGTTTAATTTAATTGTTCATTTTGAATTGATAAAAGGTGGGTTTTTTTCTAATTTATATGTATATATATTATATTGTGTGAAATTTGCTTTAGTATTTCTAAATTGAATTTTTCCCTGTAAGTTAGGATTAATATTCCCTCAAATAATAATTATTATATATATATATATTTATTTATTCATCATCATTGTTTAAAGTCCGTCTTCCATGCAGGCATGGGTTGGACGATTCAACAGGAGCAGGCCAGGCAGAAGAATACCCCAGGCTGCTGTGTCTATATGTGTATATATATATATATATATATATATATATATAATGTTCTTTCCAGCAGCAGTTTTTGAGAGAAGGTGGAAGAGCAAGTTGATTACATTGACCCCAGTGCGTGACTGGTACTTGTTTTATCAAACCCTGAAAGGATGAAGGGCAAAGTCGACCTTGGTGGAAGAAATTTGAACTTAGAGCGTAGTGAGTCGGAAGAAATACTCATTTCTTTACTACCCACAAGGGGCTAAACACAGAGAGGACAAACAAGGACAGACAAAGGGATTAAGTCGATTACATCGACCCAGTGCGTAACTGGTACTTAATTTATCGATCCCGAAAGGATGAAAGGCAAAGTCGACCTCAGTGGAATTTGAACTCGGAACGTAACGGCAGATGAAATACCTATTTCTTTACTACCCACAAGGGGCTAAACACAGAGGGGACAACGAAGGACAGACAAACGGATTAAGTCGATTACATCGACCCCAGTGCGTAACTGGTACTTAATTTATCGACCCCGAAAGGATGAAAGGCAAAGTCGACCTCGGCGGAATTTGAACTCAGAACGTAACAGCAGACGAAATGCTGTCGGAAGAAATACTGCCAAGCAATTTTTCCGACGCTGTAGCGACTCTGTCAGATGAACGCCTTGGGATACCATGCATACACACAAACACACACATATTTCTATGTGTGTGTGTGTATTTGTATGTGTTAAAGTGACAGTGTAGCAATAAGAATTTCATGATATCGGGATTGATACGTTGTTGGAAAAGATGCTGAGAGATGATGTGTGAAGTGGAAAACCACGGATGTTGTTGATCTCAGTACTGAGACACTGGTTTTGTCTTGAAGTATACGTATGTGATGATTAAGCAGACAAGGAGAATGAAAACAGGTAAGACAATGGTAAAGACCTTCTGCTTGTTCTCCAGGAAGTCCTTCTTCCTCTCCCGCTTCTCTTTTTTCGACTCTTTCTTCACTTGACCCTTTAATTGTCGCATCTTGAAACTGTTGGAGGAATCTCTGGCGAAGAAAAAAACAAATAAAACAATGTCAATAATAATTCTTTGTGATAGATACAAGGACTGAAATTTAAGGGGAGGTGGGGGCGGCTAGTTGATTACATTGATCACCAGTGCATTACAGTGACATGTAAAAGCACCCATTACACTCTTGGAGTGGTTGGCGTTAGGAAGGGTGTCCAGCTGTAGAAACTCAGCCAGATCAGATTGGAGCCTGGTGCAGCCATCTGGTTTGTCAGATCTCAGTCAAATCGTCCAACCCATGCCAGCATGGAAAGCAGACGTTAAACGATGATGATGATGATGAATGTAGTGATGGGTGAAATACCGCTAAGCATTTTGTTCAACATGCTAACAATTCTGTCAGCTGACCTCCTTAAATGACCACCTACAGAAGGCACAAGGTCCGAAATGTTAGGGAAGGTACTTGTCGAATACATCGACCCCAGTGTTTCACTGGTACTTAATTTATCGACCTCAAAAGGATGAAAGGCAAAGTCGACCTCGGTGGAATTTGAACCTAGAACCTAGCGACGGACGAAATATTGCTAAGCATTTCGTCCAGCATGTTAACGACTCTGCCAGCTCCCCGCTTTAATGATAATAATAATAATGCTTCTCTACTCTAGGCACAAGGCCCGAAATTTTTGGGGAGGGACCCAGTCGATTAAATCGACCCTAGCACGCAACTGGTACTTAATTTATCGACCCCGAAAGGATGAAAGGCAAAGTCGACCTCGGTGGAATTTGAACTCAGAATGTAGCGGCAGACGAAATACCCATTTCTTTATTGCCAACAAGGGGCTAAGCACAGAGAGGACAAACAAAGACAGACAAACGGATTAAATCGACCCCAGTGCGTAACTGGTACTTAATTTATCGACCCCGAAAGGATGAAAGGCAAAGTCGACCTTAGCGGAATTTGAACTCAGAACGTAACGGCAGACGAAATACCGCTAAGCATTTCGCCCGGGTGCTAACGTTTCTGTCACCTCGCCGCCTTCAGAGGGGCAGTAATGTTGATATAAAACATTGATCTGCAAGATATATGGTTTGAAATTGTGGCACAGAGCCAACAGTCGGAAGAAATGTCAATAAGCATTTTGTCCGGTGCAATAACGGTAATAATAATAATAATAACCGTTTCTAATTTAGTCTGAAGGTGTAACATTTAACCCTGTTTAACATCGGAACCTGGCGAATCGAGTACCTTTAGCCAAGTCCATTCTGTTGTAAGCATTCGGATCGGTTTGGAGATATCTTTCTCCCCACCCACAACAGTTTTTCGGGACCCTATAAAAGATCGTAAACAATACTTTCTGGCTAAAAAAACATGAAAGGGAAAAAAGTCTCCGCCCACAAATGGTTTTCTAACGGTGAAGAATATTCTGGAATATCGCCAAGTTTTTTAAAATCCATTAAAATTTCAACGGAAATATGGTAAGAAAAGAGTTACGAAGTGTTGCCACGTATTAAGGTATGACATGTCCTGAAAGTGCTGACAAGGGGAAAAAATTCCGGTAAGGAAGGAACACGAGCATATGTACAGAATAATGCCCCACCAACTATTTCCGCATAATTTCCCGAAGAATGCGTATCTTTTAAATGGAATGTTGCAGCGACACATTGGATAGTACAGTAGATATGGTAGATAACACAATTTTGATATTTAAGATATAAATTCTATAAGGAATGTGAAAAGTGCTAAATCTACAGAAATTGGTGCTAACAGAGCCAAGGCAGAATTACAAAACGATTCCGAAACCTATCCCGAAAATCTAATTGTTTTTTCCCAAATTCTATGAATATAATTTTAATCTATGTCTTCGAAAATAAATTTCTGCAAAAATATCATCTAAAAATATGCATTTTAAACAGTGATGAGGAAATAAAAGTCAGGAGGAGAGAGAAAATGATGCAAAAGTCCTTTAAAAAATTGTTTTAAGCA
>NC_043020.1:5408253-5410753 GCF_006345805.1 Octopus sinensis
CTTGACAACTGGTTTCTTTAGCTCTACGTAACTTAGCGGTTCGGTTAAAAGAAAGCAACACAATTGAATAAGTACTAAGGACGAAAAAGAAAGTAAGTACTGAGGTCGAATCGTTTGAGTGAAACGTTTGGAGGCAGTGCTCCAGTATGACCGCTCTCTAATCACCGAAAACAAAAGACAACATTGTCCAGTATGTTTTCCTTTAATTAAGGCTACAAGATGTGATTTGAGGGAGGTCTAGCTGCTATTTTTAGCATATCGAAATACGACATTACGACTCTCTCATTGTTGCTTAACTTTTGGTCAGCTCTGAGATTCCAATCGTGACCATCTCGTCTTGCGTATTTTGATTTTTATGTATAATGTTTCTATCTAAGATGGGTGGCTGTGTTGTATGCGCAGAAGTGGCTGTGTGGTCAGAAGTTTGCTTCCCAGCCACATGGTTCTGGGTTCAATCTCACTGTGTGGCACCTATCTCCTCGGGCCAACCAAAGGTGAAACTGAAGGAAGTCCGTTCTATCGATCTATCTATCTATCTATCTATCCGTGTGTTTTTGTGTGTGTTTTTGTGTGTGTTTGTGTGTGTGTGTGAGTGTGTGTGTGTTTGTGTGTCTTTGTGCCTGTGTTTGTACCCTACCGCCTGACAACCGTTGTTGGAGTGTTTACGTACCCGTCACTTCGCTTTTGGGTGAAACAGACCAATAGAATAAGTACCATTTGACTAAAAATTCTTCAAGGCGGTGCCCCAGCATGACCGCAGTCTCATGACTTATACAAGTAAAAAAATATAAGATAAAAGAAACATATTCATTCTTCATACTTGCCCGGCAGATTCGAACCCAAATACTTTAATTGCTGTTCTGTACACATCACAGGAGAGCAAGTCCTACCTTCGACGACGACAATGTCTTCATAACACATTAACGTTATTTGCACAAGGGATTCTGAAGCACCGGTGTTTCGACATATTTTGTCTCGTCAGTCGGAAATTACCCAGACCGTCGATATTAAACACAATAGTAATTAGCATATTTGTGTCCATACCAGCCGGAACGTGTTTATAATAAATATCATCATATATGTATGTATGCATGTTTGTATGTATTGATCGTAGCAGGTGGAGAAGGATTGTGCACGAGGGGACAGCTACTTTTGAGAAATCTCGTGTTGCATATGAGAAAGTAAGGAGGGATGTCAGGAAGAACATCGCTGTTACACTTCCAGATGGGAAGGGTATTCCTATGATGCTGATACGCAGTGTCTGTGCAAGACCCTGGCTCAGTAAAGCTGGACTCAAGAGTCATCTTCGTAGTCATAAAGCGAGACAGATGAGTGACATCATTTTCGATCACGTGGTACACTCTGCACCTAACGATTTTATTACCCAATATGCTTTGTTTTAATTATGACGATAGGATGTGATTTGAGGGCGATTAGGTTGCTACTTCTAACAGATCGAATGACAACTTTGAGACGACGTTATTGCAAAATAAATCTTAAATGTCACTGACTAATCACCTCTAATCAGCAACTAAAAAATTTAACAAATGTTGTAAAGTGATTAAAAATCAACAAAGGTTTAAAGTAATTAACAAATGTATAATATTAATGGCCATTAGTTGATTAATGTATTAACAATGGTTATTAATTGATTATTAAATGAATCAACAATAATTATTCGTTGATTAGCAAATGTATTGATAATGGTTAATCAATAATTATAACATGTATAAGTAATTGTTATTAAGAATTTATGAAATGTATTAATAATGTTAATTAATTGAGTATTAAATGAATCAGAATAGTTATTTATCAATTGGCAACAATATTGATTATGGTTATTCAGTAATTATTAAATGTATTAGTAATTGTTATTAAGTAATTATTAAACGTTTTAATTATGGGTATTCACTAATTAGCAAATATATTGTTGTTGTTCGTTGAGTATTAAATGAATCAGAATAGTTATTTATCAATTGGCAACAATATTGATTATGGTTATTCAGTAATTATTAAATGTATTAGTAATTGTTATTAAGTAATTATTAAACGTTTTAATTATGGGTATTCACTAATTAGCAAATATATTGTTGTTGTTCGTTACTTCTCGAGCCATTCCTGGCTCATTAGGGCCGGTTTCCTGGTTTCATTGGCGTATAGATTTCCCACCTGGACGAGACACCGGTCCGTCACAGGTGAGATGCAGGAGGAAAGAGTGAGAGAAAGTTGTGGCGAAAGAGACAGCAGAAGTTCGCCATTACCTTCTGCCGGAGCCGCGTGGAGCTTAGGTGTTTCGCTCATAAAAACACACACCTGAGATTTGAACCTGCGATCCCTGGAAGGTGAGTCCGCTGCTCTGACCACTAGGCCATGTGCCTCCACAGCAAATATAGCATTAACTTGCACGTTAACTTCACGAGCAGGCTGTTCCCTTGATCAGATCAACTAGAACCCTCGTCGTCGTAACCGACGGCGTACCATATATATATAACGCGAAGCA
>NC_043020.1:5412354-5442354 GCF_006345805.1 Octopus sinensis
TGTAAACGAGCGTCACTGTCATACAAGCAGTGTCGTTCATTTCCAATATTCTGCAAAAACATGTCTACCCATGATGAAATAATAATACCTTGCTTGGAAACCGGGGAGGGTTAGTGACAGGAAGGGCATCTGGTTGTAGAAAACCCTATCTCAGCAATTTTGTCTGACCCATGCAAGCATTGGAAAGTGGACGATATGGTGGTGAGGATAATGGTATGGGTATAGACATGGATCGAACCATGTAAGGTCATAGCTTTGACCAACAAAAAATGTGTGTACGTATGCACATGTGGGTGTGTTTGTGCACGTGTATGTATGTATATGTGTGTATGAATGAGCATGTGTACATGTGTGTGTGTGTATGCATAAGTCTGTGTGCATGTATGTGTTTGAGTGTAGTTGATTCATTTCTACCCCTTATATGGCTGGTACTTATGCCATTAACCCCCACATCCTCCTCTTCCTCCTCCTTCCTCCTAAGTCCCTCTCCAATGCTCCCACAGGATAGTTTCATATCGTGTGGTGCAAAAAAGGGGACAAAAAGATCAACTCTGTCCCCTTTACAATTTAACAAGTTGCATCAATAACCAACAGTGCTGAAGCCTCGTACAAAACCCCTACATCAGTGGTTCCCAACCAGGGTCCATATAAGATTTGGGTGTGGGTGTGGGATGGGGGGGTACATATAAGATTTGGGTGTGTGGGGATACATAAGATTTGGGTGTGTGTGGGTGTGTGGGACTGAATCCAAAACCACATGATTACAAAATGAGCTTCCTAACTACACAGCCATGTTCCAACCATGACCACCTCCAGAACAATATTTTATCATGTGTCCTATTGTTACCCATTTTTTCTTTTTGCTTTCATATGACAGTTAGGGGATGTGTGCTTTGAGTGAGATTTGATTGCTATTTCTAGCAGACAGAGCAACCACATAGCGAGTCCCATGTTGGACTGGACATCAGTTGATATTATAAGGTGGAGGAAGAGGAGACTGGAAGGAGAGAGTTTGGACAAGCGGATTAGTGAACAAGGATTAAAGATTCAAAGTTTTGTATTATTATTAATGATTTTCTTTTTGTTTTTACTTTCCTAATGCTTACGTACAGCTTTCTCTCGCAGAAGTCAAGGCTGGCTTTCTCTGATAGACAGAGAACTCTGGGAAATGGAAGAATTACATGCATCGGTTTGGTTTGCCTATCATTGCATAAAAAAAAATATCTGCAGGAGTGGCTGTGTGGTAAGTGGCTTGCTTACCAACCACATGGTTCCGGGTTCAGTCCCACTGCGTGGCACCTTGGGCAAGTGTCTTCTGCTATAGCCTCGGGCCGACCAAAGCTTTGTGAGTGGATTTGGTAGACGGAAACGGAAAGAAGCCTGTCGTATATATGTATATATATATATGATGTGTGTGTATATGTTTGTGTGTCTGTGTTTGTTCCCCTAGCATTGCTTGACAACTGATGCTGGTGTGTTTACGTCCCCATCACTTAGCGGTTCAGCAAAGAGACTGATAGAATAAGTACTGGGCTTACAAAGAATAAGTCCCGGGATCGAGTTGCTCGATTAAAGGCGGTGCTCCAGCATGGCCGCAGTCAAATGACAAACAAGTAAAAGAGTAAAAGAGCATGTGTGTGTGTATGTGTGTCAGAGAAAGAGTGTGTGAGTTTGTGTATGTATGTGTATAACCCTTTAGGGACCAAGTTACCCACGACTGCACTTGGTTCTTTGAGACACAAACTTCTTTAACCCTTTAGCATCCAGATTCTTCTATCAAACGCAATGGTTCTTGACCGATATTGTTTTGAAACTTCGATGATCCGATTTTATTCAATTATTCTCATTTCAGTCATTTGACTGCAGCCATGCTGGAGCACCACCTTTAATTGAATAAATTGACCCCAGGACTTATTCTTTGTAAGCCTTGTACTTATTCTATTGGTCTCTTTTGCCGAACCACTAAGTTACTGGGACGTAAACACACCAACATCGGTTGTCATGCAATGGTAGAGGAACAAATACAGACACACACATACATATATACATACATACATATATATATATATATATATATATACACAAGAAAAAAGCAACAAGAATGGATCGGTAGATCTACCGATCCATTCTTGTTGCTTTTTTTCTTGGTTATAATCACCCCACATAATTTTATGGTTAATACCATAAAGAATTCTGGTGTGCAACTAAGTTAAGTACCATATTCATTTGAATTCATTTGAATCTTAATTGTTTTGCTGAAATTATATATGTATGTATATATATATATATATATATATATATATATATATATATATATATTTATTTTCTTTTATTAATTGTTTTTATCAGAACTTTGTATATTTATAGATAAATGTATAAATATATGATAAATAAGACCCCAAGGTATGATATGTAGATACATATAACGCTGAAGGGTTGTACCCGATGGATTTGGAAATTTGTTTTCCCAAATTATCTAAATTAATATATATATATATATGTATATATATATATATGACAGGGTTCATTCAGTTTCCACCTACCAAATCCACTCACAAGGCTTTGGTTGGACCGAGGCTACAGCAGAAAACACTTGCCCAAGGTGCCACACAGTGGGACCGAACCAAGAACCATGTGATTCGTAAGCAAGCTTCTTACCACACAGCCATGCCTGTGTATACTTTTACAATGACATTGTAAGGTAGGTGCAAGATGCCTGATCTGGCTGGTTCGAACATAAAACAAGCAGAACATTTTGGCCCAATTTGGCCAGTTAAATCCTTTGGTATTCAGATTTCTCTGCCAAATGTAATCCTTATCTATTCACCTTGTTTTGAATTAATCTTCCATTATCTCATGTCTGAGATTTCAATGATGTGATTACTCTTTTACTCGTTTCAGTCATTTGACTGCAGCCATGCTGGAGCACCGCCTTTTAGTCGAGCAAATCGACCCCAGGACTTATTCTTTGTAAGCCCAGTACTTATTCTATCGGTCTCCTTTGCCGAACCGCTAAGTTATGGGGACGTAAACACACCAGCATCGGTTGTCAAGCAATGCTAGGGGGACAAACACAGACACACAAACATATACACACACACTTATATATATATACATATATACGACAGGCTTCTTTCCGTTTCCGGCTACCAAATCCACTCACAAGGCTTTGGTCGGCCCGAAGCTATAGTAGAAGACACTTGCCCAAGGTGCCACGCAGTGAGACTGAACCCGGAACCATGTGGTTGGTAAACAAGCTACTTACCACACAGCCACTCCTGTGCAGAATATTGTAGGGTAAGTGTGAGAGGCTGAATCTGGCCAGTTTGAAAATAAAACAGGTAGAATATTTTGACTGGATGTGGCCAGTTTAAATTCTAAAGGGTTAAATGCTAAAAGTGTTAAGAATCCCCAAAATTATCCATCAAATTCCATGTTCAAGTTCTATATAAGGACAAAGCTATTTTATTAAATTGCTCATTATTTTTAAAATTAATTAAACCCCTTGTCTGTCCCATGTATTCCTTGCATCCATGCATCATACATGATATATATTCCCAATTTTTTGCAACCATAAGAGTAAGTAGGGGCTCATGAAAGGAAAGTTTTATATTACACAGAATGTGTGAAACCTAGGCTAAATAAATTCTGAAAACAAGCATGGATTTTTAGGACAAACTTATGGAAATGCTTTGAACAGGCAAAGAAATAGTGTCACTATAAAGACATTTTGTATAGTGGCACGCAAAAGCACAGATCAAATTCTTGGAGTGGTTGCTGTTAGGAAGGGCATCCAGTCGTAGAAACCCTGCCAAATCAGACTGGAGTTTAGTGCAGCCCTTCAGTTTACCAGCCCTGGTCAAATCATCCAGTTTATGCCAGCATGGACAATGGACGTTAAATGATGATGAGGACGATGGTATTGAAGGCAGCGAGCTGGCAGCATCGTTAGCATGCTGGGCGAAATGCTTAGCGGTATTTCGTCTGCTGTTACGTTCTGGGTTCAAATTCCGCCGAGGTCGACTTTGCCTTTCATCCTTTCGGGGTCGATTAAATAAGTACCAGTTACGCACTGGGGTCGATATAATCGACTTAATCTGTTTGTCTCTCCTTGAGGATGACTGTATTTTACCAAGGTCATGCTAAAACTGTCTCTTCTAACCGAAGTGCTTAATCCTTTGCCAGTCTTGTGTATATTTCACAGGACATATGAGAGAAGGGATGAAAACAAACATGTTTAGGACAAACTTATGAAACTGGTTTAGAAAGGCAAAGGGATAAAGAAAGGCAACAGATTTCCTCAGAAATATTATAATAAAAGGGTTGCTGAAGCATGGAATAAACTGCCTGCGTCAGTTGTTGACTGCCATGACACTGCATCCTTTAAGGCCCTCATGCTTTCCGAAATCCGCCGAAACTACACCTGGTTATATATACACTTTAGATGAGTTGTAGTGCACCTGAGCACTGTACACAATTATTATTATTATTATTATTATTATTATTATGACAATGTGATATTATAATTTATTTGGATTTAAGTTTCAGATGTCCAAAGTAAAAAAAAAAAAAAAACGTGGGCTTTATCACAATTGTTCCTTTGAATTCAGAATTCAGAATTACGGTTGTTACAAACAGATGAAAGCATTGTCAACTTCCGAGCTTCCCACCACAGTTGTAAAAAAATGTTTAAAAAAATAAACATTTTAATTAATAATTCATGAGGGATATGCAAAACAGCGAGAATCCAGACAATAACATATCTATTTATTTTAAAGACGTTCTGGTAGCTTCAAGTGTCTGCAATGGAGGAGGCGTTCTCTGGTGATGAATAAACAACAACAAATAGATATCCACATTCAAATCTGCCAGACTATATTAAGAATGAATCAGATACGTTAACACTTTGGTTACTTAGAATCATGAATATTAACAAACAATCTTAACAAATGGTTGTATCCATCAGCTCAGCATTCTGTCCCCATGGCAGTCTAAAACTTATCGTGGAGACACACTCTTTACTCTTTTATTTGTTTCAGTCATTTGACTGTGGCCATGCTGGAGCACCGCCTTTAGTCGAGCAAATCGACCCCAGGACTTATTCTTTGTAAGCCTAGTAGTTATTCTATCGTTCTCTTTTGCCGAACCACTAAGTTGTGGGGACGCAAACACACCAGCATCGGTTGTCAAGCGATGTTGGGGGACAAACACAGACACACAAACATATACACACACATACATATATATATATATGTATATATATATATATATGTATATATATATATATATATATACGATGGGCTTCTTTCAGTTTCCGTCTACCAAATCCACTCACAAGGCTTCGGTCGGCCCGAGGCTATAGTAGAAGACACTTGCCAAGGTGCCATGCAGTGGGACTGAACCCGGAACAATATGGTTCATAAGCAAGCTACTTACCACACAGCCACTCCTACTCCAACATGTAAATAAATTATGATAATGATCTTTAATTAACCTTTAAGCTTTCAGGTTTCTTTATCAAATGTAATGCATATTTATTTGTATTGTTTGAATTAATCACGCATTATCTCGTAGCTTTGACATTTCTATGATGTAATTGTTTATTTTTAGAATGACATTGTAGGGTATGTATGAGTACTCAGATCTCACTGGTTTGAATGTAGGATACTTTGGGCTGGACATGGTCAGCTTAAATGCTAAAAGGTTAAGACACAAAGCTAGTAATTTTGAGAAGAAAGGGAATTTGCTGACATGATCTCTCACCAGTATATGGATTCCACCACCCCAATTTCATTTTATTGTTTCTCTTGGAGGAATGGTACACACAGTTGACTTTAATGAGATTTGAACTCAGAATGTAAAGGGCAGGAAGAAATACTGCAAGGAATTTTGGTGAATGCTCTTAACTCTGTATTCTGTATTCCACTTATAGAATGCACTTTTATGCATGTTACATATGTGTATATATACACACATGATGTGCATGTATACATGCATAGATTTGAACATTATATGTGTGTGTGTGTGTGTGTGTGCCAATGCATAAAACTCGGCCCTGGAGTCATTCTGTAACATCTGCCAATTATTAAAAACGTGTGTGTGTGTACTATTTTGAGTTTTATTTTCCTGTTTGCATCATCAAACCTATATCTACATATATGCGCATATTCACATATACATACATCTATATACACACACACACACACACATACATACACATATATATACAAACACATACACATATATATACAAACACACACACATATATACAAACACACACACATATATACAAACACACACACACACACATATATACAAACACACACACATATATATATATATACAAACACACACACATATATATATATACAAACACACACACATATATATATATATACAAACACACACACATATATATATATATACAAACACACACATATATATACAACACACACACATATATATATATACAAACACACACATATATACAAACACACACACACACACATATATACAAACACACACACACACACACACACCACACATATATACAAACACACACACACACACATATATATACAAACACACACACACACACAAACACACACACACACACACACACACATATATATATATATATACATACACACACACACATATGTATGCGTGTACAGTGATATTTGATATGCTCATGTGCACTTGAATATGGGAAGACCTTTTGCTGCAGAAATAGTTTAAGAAGAAATATGGCCTCTTAGCTTTTATACACACACACACACACACACACAAAACGCAGTGCCCCCCCCCCCCGTCACCCCCATTTGCAAATGTGTTTGACTTGGTAGCATGTTCCATGCTTCTAATTGTTTCGAGTGATTAAGTAATCCTGAACAGACACCAAACGCTATATTGAACCTCTCAGTCATTCACTCGACAAAACATGATGAAGATGGGACAGCTGGAAAGAGAGAGAGAGAGGACATCACCAGCACTGAGTTAACTGGAGCAACAGAAAATGAAATGTCTTGCTCAAGCCCACAATGAGCTTTCTTAGTTCAGGAATTAAAACCCTGACATTATGACTGTGCCCCTTCACCCTAACAATCAGGCTATATCCCTTGTGTGTGTGTGTGTGTGTGGTGTGTGTGTGTGTGTGTGTGTGTGTGTGTGTGTGTGTGTGTGTGTGTGTGTGTACGTACACGTGGCTTTGCAGTTAAGAGGTTTGCTTCTCAGTCACATGAGCTGGAGGTTCAATCCCACTGCACAGCACCATGAGTGTTTACTACTATACTCCTGGGCCAACTAAAACCTTTTGAGTAGATTTCACAGCCAGAATCTAAAAGAAGCCCATCATATACCGCATGGTTCTTGGTCTCAAGCATTTGTCTTATGAAGAAGGGCTGAAGACGCTCAACCTTTATTCTCTAGAAAACGACAACGTCGTGGTGATCTCATTCTTGCTCACAACATCATAAGCGGAAAGTGTAACCTCTCGAAAGAGCTGTTCTTCACTCCTGCTCCAGAACATCGGCTGCGGGGTCACTCCGAAAAGCTCCATCTGCAACGATTTCATCTCAATCGAAGGAGAGGGGCTTTCTCCGTCCGGGTTGCGGATCCGTGGAATAAGCTGCCGGACAAGATAGTGAAGATGCTGACGACCGCTCGGTTCAAAGTCTCCTTTGACCACAAATGGCCTGAACTATTTGCATGAACACCACCCTGTACATAACTCCATGTCCCCCTACATGGCCTTGCTTTTTGCTTTTTGAGCCAAAAAATTAACTTAACTTATAGACATACACTGTGCGAATGGGTAAATTGTCACAGTTTTATATTTTTAATTTTGTACATGCACATTGTTTGTTTTTGATTTTGTTGACTACACAGTATAGTAGGGCCAGTTGGGCACTGTCTGTGAGAAAAACAGGACTGTGATGCAATTCACTGCCAGAAATTTGGAAACGATATGCTGCATTGCAAAAGATACCGATAGAATAAGTACTAGGTTTACAAAGAATAAGTCCTGGGGTCGATTTGTTTGACTAAAGGTGGTGCTCCAGCATGGCTGCAATCAAACAGCTGAAACTAGTAAAAATAAATGTGTGTGTGTGTGTGTGTGTGTGTATTCGTGTCTCTTTGCCTTGTCATTGCATGACAGCTGTGAATGAGATTCACCACCATACAAGTGATGTCAATGGGAACAAGTGCTCCCTGTCTTTTGTGAAAAACATATCTAGCCAAGGGGGAAATATTACCTTGCTTGGAAACAAGACAGTGGTTAGCAACAGGAAGAGCATCCAGAGCCATGGAGAATCTGCTTTTGCTAACGAATTCCGTCTGATTCATGTATGCACCGACATAGACATTAAAATAATGATGATGATGACATATTCACAAATAAGGAGGGCGACAAGCTGGCAGAAACGTTAGCACGCTGGGCGAAATGCATAGCCGTATTTCGTCTGCCATTATGTTCTGAGTTCAAATTCCACCGAGGTCGACTTTCCCTTTCATCCTTTCGGGGTCGATAAATTAAGTACCAGTTACGAACTGGGGTCGATGTAATCGACTTAATACCCTTTGTCTGTCCTTGTTTGTCCCCTCTGTGTTTAGCCCCTTGTGGGTAGTAAAGAAACACATATTCACAAATAAGCAGATACAACTGGTGAAGACCCCGTTTGGTCATCAATGACCAAGGGACTGCACCTAGAAAGTTCCCCTCCGAGGCACAAGTCCGGACAAGGTTGTTTATGGAAGACCAGCAGTGTCACCCATGCATACCAGCCTCCTCGCTCCATGCCACCGGTGTTATCCAAGGGAAAGGCAAAGGGGCCGATACAGCTTGGCACCAGTGACATCACAACTCATTTCTACAGCTGAGTGAACTGGAGCAACGTGAAATAAAGTGTCTTGCTCAAGAACACAACTCACAGCACAATCTGGGAATCGAACTCACAACCTCATGATTGTGAGCCCGACATTCTAACCACTGAGTCATGTGCCTTCAAGCAGATCCAACTATGTAGGTAAACGGAAAGGCAATATGTACTAAATGACCTCAGTCTATTATAGTCAAAGCTGTAAACAAACATCTGTCACATTTTTTTTATAATGTTACACTAATTAACCGATAAAAATTAAGCAAAACAACCATGACCGATGGTATAGGTGCAGGCATGGAAGGTTGGGTTCAAAATTCTACCAGGACACCTGATGAAGGCTGGAGAGTACATCAGCCGAAATGTTGTGGTAACAACAAACAAAATGAGGACAAATATCCGTCCGTTGTAAATAATGAACAGAATTCCTTATCTCAAAAATATCGAACAGTACTGTACTTATCTATGTACCAATCTAGTCAAAATCACAGGTTGCCCGCCCGCCTGTCCGTCCATCCATCTATCTATCTATCTATCTATCTATTTCAGTGGTTTTCAACCAGGGTTCCGCCAGTACAGTCCAGGGGTTCCGCAAGAAGTTACAAAACTGCTAAAATCGGCAGTAATTTTTAATTCTCCTGTGCAGATATGTGTGCATAAGACTATTAAATTATTGCACAGGGGTTCCTCGAGCCAGTGGAATGTTTCCTTGGGGTTCCGCTCCAGCAAAAAGTTTGAAAAGCACTGATCGATCTATCTATCTATCTATCTATCGATCCGTTTCTCTATCTATTCAACAGCTACATGCAGTGCTTATCTGTACTGTCAACATCTACAAATTGCATTTATCTATCCCCACAGACAATCCTTGTGAAGTCAGCAAATGCCAAAAACAAGCTCTGTAAATTTTCGAACAATTATAAACTACATATATACACACATATATATACATCTATCTCTCTATATACACATACATATACATAAAAATTGCTACAAATGTTTATACCCTCCTTTAGTATTTCAGTAGTACATAAGACACATAACTAGATCAATCACTAAATATTATAGATAAAGATCAATATGCAAATACAGGATTATGTATGATTTATAAAAACACTAACATGACAAGTGAAGGGTGTATATTCTATGACTGTCAAAGACAGGTCTTTAGGAGTGTGTGTGTGTATAATGCTTACAAAAACAATCAATATACATACTACATTACCATGCTTTCTACACACTACATGATCCATTATACAACAGTGTGTGTGTGTGTTTATAGGGGGAGGAAAATGGGGGCAGTGATGTAAGTTTCAGAAAGTTATAGGGACTGTTAGACATCACTCACATTCATGTGTATATGTGTGTATATACTCTTTTACTTGTTTCAGTCATTTGACTGCGGCCATGCTGGAGCACCGCCTTTAGTCGAGCAAATCGACCCCGGGACTTATTCTTTTTGTAAGCCCAGTACTTATTCTATCGGTCTCTCTTTTGTCGAACCACTAAGTTACGGGGACGTAAACACACCAGCATCGGTTGTCAAGCAATGCTAGAGGGACAAACACAGACACACAAACATATACACACACACACACACACACATATATATATATACATATATACGACAGGCTTCTTTCAGTTTCCGTCTACCAAATCCACTCAAAAGGCTTTGGTTGGCCCAAGGCTATAGTAGAAGACACTTGCCCAAGGTACCACGCAGTGGGACTGAACCCAGAACCACGTGGTTGGTTAGCAAGCTACTTACCACACAGCCACCCTGCGCCTATATATATACACACACACACACACACACACACATACATACATACATACACACACTTGTCCAGAGGTGCTGAAAAATTCAGGGCTTTGGGTAAAAGAAAATACAGGAGCATCAGTTATGATTTTATTCACCATATTCCCCTCTCAGGTCCACACACTTATTGCAGCGGTCCTTCAGTTTTTCTAAAACCAGTAAAAGAACTCAAAATGTTGGGACCCACCAACCAGGCCTTTTACAATACCCTTAAAACCAGGAACTTTTCAGCACCCCCTCATACAGGTACGTACACACATACACACATGCAGACAGTTTTATATTTCCCTTGTTTGTTTTTTTCAATAGATACAGTTCTGGCAAACACAGACTAGTATAATTTGCCTTCAATTTCTTTTTATCTGATGGTGAGTGTGTAAATTCATGAATGACAAATGAACAGGAGTTATGCAACCACTTTCATCGGCTTACAGATGTTTCTGCTTTAAAAAAGCACCACACTCAGAGCTGGGTGTTCATGTGACATGTCATAGCTTCCTCAGAACCACACATACACACACATCCATCCATTTGTTCATTTTACCTAATATCAGTTTTCCCATGTTAGCATAATTTAGATAGGAGGTTAACTGATAGAGAACTTTTATGGCAGGGAGCTCTTTCCGTCACCAACCTTTCAAGTAAAGGATAATTTTTTTTTAATTTTTAGTTCCAGAAGTATATGAATTTGAAAATACAGAGCAGGTGGATAATTTGTCAATAGGAAATGTCATTAGGACAGACTTCTCTCTGACTGGATGCCCTTCCTATCACCAACCCTTACTTTGACTGCAAGGTAGCGTAATATTTCCCCCATGACCAGAAAATGTTCTTCACTGCAGACTGGAAGTGAATGATGTCGCTTGTACGACAGTGATGCTCATTTACAACCATCATGTGATGTCAAGATGAGGACATTCAAATACACACTCACACACACATATATATACATGCACATACTTACACAAACATACACATGGTGTTCATACATTATCTTTGAGCATCATTTAAATGTGCTGCAGGTAACCAATGGAGCCCAAGTGTAAGTGTTCTGATGTCTATAATTAAATTTTTATTTATTTTTCCATAAACTCTGCTAAATTATCCTTATCTTTCATTTTCTCTTTTCCTGAATTTTTCAAATTGTAAAGGTAATTCATAGACACCCCATATATGTGTATGCATGTATATATATATATATATTATATATATATATATATATATATATATATATATAAAATTAGAAAAAAACGACCTTTTATAAATTCAAAATGAACAATTAAATTACACCATCTAGAAAATTACATATAATAGAAATATTAAAATTAAAATATTATTGTTATTTTAATTCTAATATTTCTATTATATGTAATTTTCGAGATGGTGTAATTTAATTGTTCATTTTGAATTTATAAAAGGTCGTTTTTTTCTAATTTTTATATATATATTTTGTGAAATTTGATTTAGTATTTCTAAATTGAATTTTTCCCTGTAAGTTAGGAATAATATTCCCTCAAATAATTATATATATATATATAAATATATATATAAACATATACACACTCACACACATACATAGATTGTCCTTAAGCAGGTATACTCATGACAGTCTATGATGCCTAAACTGGGCAAAACTTCAAAGTCACTATCAACAACATTGTACTCCACAAAAGTCTAAACTAAACATAAATACAAACATTAACCCCCCACACACACATACACACATTCATTCGTCACTAATTGTGACTGAGGGTGCCAGGTAGCTACTATATTGCTAGAAATAAGAGTTAAAACCCTTAGAGCTGCAAGAAAACCCATTTTTATATACTGACAGCAATACATGTGCTACCCAACACCCCCCTTCGCAATTAGGGACACCTGAATTTTTCCCCTTCAGTTTTTGTATTGCATATAGCTGCCTTCATTGTTTTTATATATATTCTTTTATACGTTTCAGCCTTAAAGCTGTAACCATGCTGAGGCACCATAAGTGATATATATATGTATACACATATATATATGTAATCAAAATAAACAACAAGGATATCCAAGGTAGAGTAGTACAATTGTTTCATTCTACTTCATTTTATTAAACACTGTAAGTATTACATCAGTTATAAAATGTCGAGCAATCTTCAGCCACTTCTAGAATTTTCCAATGAAACGGACAATGCACATTCTTATCCCTATTTCATTTGCCAATTCGTTGAGATGTGCATTGTCCGTTTAATTGGAAAATTCTATATGTGGCTGAAGATTTAAAACATTTTAAAACTGATGTAATACTTACAGTATTTAATAAAATGGAGTAGTATGAAACAATTGTACTACTCTACCTTGGATATACTTGTTGCTTATTTTGATTATAATCACCCCATTTGATTTATATGGATAATACCATACAGAATTCTAGTGCCTTTAACTTAAGAACCATATTCATCTGAATCTAAATTTTGCTATACATATATATACATGATATATATATATATATCATCGTTTAACATCCGTTTTCTGTGCTAGCACGGGTCGGACGGTTCGATCGGGGTCTGGGAAGCCAGGAGGCTGCACCAGGCTCCATTCTGATCTGGCAATGTTTCTACAGCTGGATGCCCTTCCTAATGCCAACCACTCCGTGGGGTGCTTTTTACGTGCCACTGGCACAGGTGCCAGGGGAGGCTGGCAGCGGCCACGATCGATTGGCGCTTTTTACGTGCCACCAGCACACACACACACATATATATATATATACAAACATACACACATACCTACACACCCAATGTAAGTTGCACAAATAGAATGCTCCATCAATTTGTGCGTGTGAGCAGGGAGAAATTGTATGTTGAATAAGAGAGAAAGAGAGACAGAGAGAGAGAGAGGTAACTTGCAAAGGGAGATAAGAAGGATGAAGAAAATGGTGCTGAATCTAAACAGATGGTTAGGACTAAGACAGACAGACAGAGAGAGAGAGAGAGAGAGAGAAAGAAAGAGAGAGAGGACTAGACTAGGCATGTCTTTTGTTTATAAAGACAGTAGATAGTACTTACTTGGATTAAGAACATAATTAAAGAAACTTACTGGACAGCTAGCAAACAACAACAACAACATCAAACATTATCATCAACAACAACAATAATAATAATGATAATATAATAATAATATAATAATAATGATAATAATGATAATAATGATAATAATAATAATAATAATAATGATAATAATATAATAATGATAATAATAATAATAATAATAATAATGATAATAATAATAATAATATAATAATGATAATAATAATGATAATAATAATGAATAATAATAATAATAATAATGATAATAATAATAATAATGATAATAATAATAATGATAATAATAATAATGATAATAATAATAATAATAATAATAATGATAATAATAATAATAATAATATGATAATAATGATAATGATAATAATGATAATAATAATAATAATAATAAAACAGCAACAATAACAATGGGTAAAACAGTAATGAATAGCAACAATTATAACAGTCATGTCTTATATTGGCACAGAAAGAGCAAGAAGGGAACTAGAGTGAAGTGGTGATGTTCATTTGTATGAGCAATTCGAAAGACCCTAATGCATAACTGCTACTCTAAGGTCCAATCCTTGTTGTTGTGTTGTGGACTTTTATGCCTTAATGACCCTGAAAGCTATGTCAGAAGAACCCAAACTTTTGGTCAAGCCTGACTGTATGCTGGACAGGTCAAAGAACAGAGCCAAGAGCAATGTGGACCAGACATGGAAGAGATATAGTTGGCTTGAGTCAGGTTTTTTGAGTTCAGAAGAGAACCTGGAGAGAGAGAAAACGAATACCAGTTATGTATGAGGGTTTCTTCAAGTGAGCAAACTTCTCTCCGATAAACTTCTGGTTTGCACCAATGGCAATGTCAAAAATACCTTCAGGAATTGTGGATGGTGGAGTTGGTAAAAAAATTGGAGAAATTGCTTTGAGGTAATTTAGTAATAATACCATAAACCCAGTCCCTATGGTAATATCATTGTGTTTCCAGTAGAAAGGATTATTATTATTATTATTATTATTATTAAGACAGTGAACTGGCAGAATCATTAGCATGCTGGGTGAAATGCTTAGCAGTATTTTGTCCGTTGTTACATTCTGAGTTCAAATTCTACTGAGGTCAACTTTGTCTTTCGTACTTTCAGGGTCGATAAATTAAATACCAGTTGTGTACTGGAGTCGATCTAATCGACAGGGCCCTTCCACACAAACTACAAGCCTTGTGCTTATAATAGAAAGGATTACTATTAAATTTTAAGGGCCGATAAAAATTTTTTTAAATCCCAGCAAATTTTCAGGAGTTGGTGTGTGTGTGTGGGGGGGGGGGCATTAAATTAATTTTCAGTTAAGGTTTTAGTTTCAAAAATGTAATTCACCATGAAATTCTAGGGGTTGAACAGCAAAGAGCAAAATAATTTACAGTAAAATTGCTGCAGTTACTAAAGCAATTAATAGCAAATGACTAAGGGTAGTGAAATTAATTATGGAAATAACTCTAAATTTCTAAGATCAATCAATAAAGTAATTAAGCAAAATATTTAGGTATGATTCTGTCAACTGTACTCTATAGCTATGACAAGTATCCTTGACATGTGAACATCTGCCTTCTATACATGTTAACCAATTTCCATATATTAAATGCGTAAGTAAAATAATTAAGAAAAAAATGGAAGACAATAAAAAAAAATTCTATAATCCATTTATAATAGAAAATATTATTATTGAGTGAAAGAGCAATCTACGTAACATTAGGGGATAAATATATGATGCTTAATATACCCATCATGACTACCCATCTGATAAGGGTACACAAGGCACATGCATCAAAACCACATGTGCATGACATGATGACCTCATATCGAGATAAACAGTGCATGACTTTGCAGGTGGGGCCCAGTTAGAAATTTCTTTGGGTCGAGTAACCCATCCCGCTCAAAAGGCCCCTCAACAAGGGTTTTTTAAGGATGTTGAAAAAACCACCCATGTTTCCAGAGGTGAACTATTCAAACCCCAAAGAATTACTATCGACATATGGCTATGATGCTCCCCCACTACTTCTGCTCATGATCAGAGATGCACATATCGTCAGCCACTAAGGGACATGCTCAAACTGGTTAAGGTCAAACAACTGACAAGTAAATCTGTGGTATTGAGCAGAATATTTGCTGTAGGCAATCTTTTATACCAAGACAAAACAATGTACATGATAACACTTCCAATCAGTTAAGATCAGAAGTCATGAGAGCCACTGCCTGGTATTACACTATTATGATTATTATTGATTATTATTATTATTATTATTGATTATTATTATAAGCAGTGAGCTAACAGAGCCATTAGCATGTAGGGCAAAATTCTTAGCAGAGTTCAAATTCTACCAAGGTTGGCATCATTTCAGGGTCAATGAAATACGTACCAGTTGAATACTGGGGTCAATATAATTTATCCCCCACTCCCACCAAATTTCAGGCCTTGTGCCTATGGTATAAAGGATTAACCTAATTATTATTATTATTATTTCTATTATTATTATTATTACTATTATTATTTCTATTATTATTATTATTATGTGTCGGTAGCACGTAAAAAGCACCATCCGAATCGTGGCCGAAGCCAGTGCCGCCTCGACTGGCTTCTGTGCCGGTGGCACGTAAAATGCACCAATCCGACCGTGGCCAATGCCAGCCTCGCCTGGCACCTGTGCAGGTGGCACGTAAAAAGCACCCACTACACTCACGGAGTGGTTGGCGTTAGGAAGGGCATCCAGCTGTAGAAACATTGCCAGATAAGACCGGAGCCTGGTGCAGCCTTCTGGCTTCCCAGATCCCCGGTCGAACCGTCCAACCCATGCTAGCATGGAGAACGGACGTTAGATGATGATGATGATGATGATTATTATTATTATTACCACCATGCTGGGCAAAATGCCGCTAAGCACTTTGCCCATCTATGTTCTGCTTTCAAATTTTAGGTCAATTAAGTACCAGTCTAGTCAGAATCTCAGACTTCATACCTAAATTAGAAATTATTATTATTATCATTATTATTACTACAACTACGAATAGACCTTGACATCAAAACATCTGCCTTCCAGACACAATCGTCTGTCTCTATACATTGAATACATGTATGAAATAAGAACAAATTAGAAAGCAATAATTAGAAAAAAAAAAATTATCATTATCATTAAAGCAGTGAACCAGCAGAGTTACTAGCCAGGCAAAACGCTTATTGGTATTTCGTCTGCCGTTACATTGTGAGTTCAAATTCCGCCAAGGTCAACTTTGCCTTTCATCCTTTCGGGGTCGATAAATTAAGTACCAGTTACGCACTGGGGTCGATGTAATCGAATTAATACCTATGTCTGTCCTTGTTTGTCCCCTCTGTGTTTAGCCCCTTGTGGGTAGTAAAGAAATAGATATTTCGTCTGTCGTTACGTTCTGAGTTCAAATTCCACCGAGGTCGACTTTGCCTTTCATCCTTTCGGGGTCGATAAATTAAGTACCAGTTACGCACTGGGGTCGATGTAATCGACTTAATACCTATCTCTGTCCTTGTTTGTCCCCTCTGTGTTTAGCCCCTTGTGGGTAATAAAGAAATAGATATTTCGTCTGTCTTTATGTTCTGAGTTCAAATTCTGCCAAGGTCGACTTTTACCTTTCTTCCGTTTGGGGTCGATAAAATAAATATCAGTGAAACACTGGGGTCAGTGTAATCAACTGGTCCCCTCCCGCCAAAATTTCAGACCATGTCCCTATAGCAGAAAGGGTTGTTGTTATGATTATTATTATTAAGGCAGCAAACTGGTAGAATTACTGGTACACAAGGAAATATGCTTAGCAACATTACATTTGTTTTCATGTTCTTAGTTCAAATTCTGCCATGGTTGACTTTGCCTTTCATCCTTCCAGGGTCAATAAATTAAATACCAGTTACGCACTGGGGTCGATGTGATTGACTAGTCTCCTCCCCTTCCCTTTTATCCTTTCGGGGTCGATTTTTGCCTTTCATCGTTTTGGGGTCAATTTTGCCTTGTATCCTTTCGGGATCAATTTTGCCTTGTATCCTTTCGGGGTCAATTTTGCCTTTCATTCTTTCAGGGTCAATTTTGCCTCTCATTCTTTTGAGGGTCAAATTTGCCTTTCATCCTTTCAGGGTTGATTTTCACCTTTTATCCTTTTCAGGTCAATTTTTGCCTTTTATCCTTTTGGGGTCGATTTTTGCCTTCTATCTTTTTCAGGGCTGAGTTTGCCTTTTATCCTTCCGGGGTCAATTTTGCCTTTCATCCTATGAGGGTCAATCTATTAAGTAGCAGTCAAGCATTGGTGTTGATATGATTGACTTACCCCCTCCCCTAACATTTCAGGCCTTGTACCTAGGTCAGAAAGGATCATTATTACTATAATTATAAAGGTGATGTTAGAGCATTGATAAAATGTTTTGGGTGATTGTTTTGGGTTTTTAGATCTTTCGGTTCAAATCTTGCTGAGGTCAACTTTGTATTTTATCTCCCCAAAGTTGAGAAAAGGGTCAATTTAATTAACTAACTTCGTTTAAATTTCAGACGCTGTGCCAATAGAAGAAACGTCACTATTACCATTATTACCATTATTATTAATACTAACAGTAATAATTAGTACACGTAGTAATAGTCATTAACATTTAAACATTTGCTTTCCATACATAGTAATTAAAAACATTTTCGACATATTGAATACATAATAAATAAATTTAAGAATAAAAATTGAACAAAACAAAAAACAAAAAAGACAGAAAATCAAAAAAAAAAAAAAAGCATTAAAATATAAAATACAAAGCAAATATTGAGCAAAATGGTCGAAATATTTCGCAGAATATGCATTTGCTTGCTTGCTCGCCTGTAGATATGGAAGAGCTGAGAAGCCAAGGAAAGGGCTTTGTAGGCATTCAGTCAGCTCAATGCGATAGCCAAATCTTCCTCAATAAATGCCTAAAGAATAGGGGACATATGAACTTGTGACGGGGCATTCCTAATAAGCGTTGACCTGTTTTGATGAAGCAACTCAAATTTCCTTTCACAAAATATCCGCCGTCTTATGAAAAGGGATTAGGGGTCAGCCAGGAAGCTTCTGAACAGTCATTTGTCCTACTCAATGTCGCAGGGCAAATTTCCTTTGACAAAATATCTACTATTACCGGGTGGTTGCGATACGCAGAGATATGTATAAATGCAATGTTATTATCAGTTCAAATGTACTAATCAAACATTCAGAGGCACAATGGCCCAGTGGTTAGGGCAGCGGACTCGCGGTCGGAGGATCGCAGTTTCAATTCCCAGAGCAAGCGTTGTGTGTGTTTATTGAGCAAAAACATCTAAAAAGCTCCACGAGACTCTGGCAGGGGGTGGTGGTGACCCCTGTTGTACTCTTTCGACCTAACTTTCTCTCACTCTTTCTTCCTGTTTCTTGAGTAACGCTGCAATGGACTGGCCACAAGTTCTGCTCTATGTAGCAGCCCATATCTCCTATGGTAGGTATCCAAACTGATTTAAAAGTAATTGTGTAAGGCAGTAGAACAGTAAGCCTTTTAGTATTCATTGCTTGCTCCCTTCCTTACAAGTAAATATAGCTCCCATCACTGTCTCTCCCTCATTACCCCCTGGTCTTTTCAATTCGTGTAGTTCCAGCCCACCCAACTGTAAACGGGTAACCTTGTGGTGGTCTAGTATTTTGTTGAGGGGGAGTGTTGTGATCTTCGTCATTTACATACAATGAAAACTGGGCAACTGGCCCCATGAGTCCAAGAACTCGAGAACAATGTTCAGGGCTTCATGATAATAATGAATTCAACAGCCCAATCACAATTAATAAATCTCCAAATCCCCTCATACCATCTACTATCTTTATAAGAGGTATCACATATCAATAATCCCACTCATGCTGCCTTTAAAAAAGGGGCCACATGAACCGGTATATAAATATCTATCATAAGTATTACATCATTAATGACACCCCGCCACTCATGCCACCTTTAAAATAGGGGTCACAGGAACTAGTAAATAAATATCTATAATAGATACATCGTTAATGACCCCCACTCATACTACCTTTAAAATAAATAGGGGTCACATGAACCAGTAAATAAATATCTATCATAGGTATTATGTCATTAATGATCCCCCCCCCCCCCATTCATGCCACCTTTAAAATAGGGGTTACAGGAACTAGTAAATAAATATCTATAATAGATACATCATTAATGACCCCTTCCCCATGCATACTACCTTTAAAATAAATAGGGGTCACATGAACCAGTAAACTAATATCTATAATGAGTACGTGTCATCAGAGAACAGTAGACGTCATCAACTGATATTGCAAAAATGTTACATGGATACAGCCATTATCAAAGTAAAGTGAATATTTTACAGCACTTTTTGATAATGAGATTGTGAATTTTATTGTACAAAAAAAACTAACAATTATTGTAGTTTTTGTATTTGTTTAAAATTAAAATAAATACCAAACTTACCCCCAAGAAAAAAAAAGAGGGATGTTTTTGGTTTTTGTCCATTTGGCACACACATTATACAACTCTTTCTCACTGTTTAAGGGTTAACACCAGCTGCTGGTCCTTGGATATCTAGTTTAAAACCAACACCTGGTCACTGGGCGCCCAGTTTAAAACCAACACTTGGTCCTTGGGTGGGGCCCAGTTTAAAACTAACACCTCGTCCTTGGGTGCCCAGTTTAAAACCAACACTTGGTCTTTGGGTACCCAGTTTCAAACAAACGGTCATTGGGTGCCCAGTTTAAACCCAACATCTGGTCATTGGGTGCCCAGTTTAAACCCAACACCTGGTCCTTGGGTGCCCAGTTTAACATCAACAGCTGGTCCTTGGATACCCCGTTTAACACTAACATCTAGTCCTTGGGTACTGAGCTTAACCCTTAAACAGCAGATATCAACTGAGGTTTCATTAGAGAACAGCAGACATGCTTATGAATATGGCTGTCAACAAAGGAAAGTCAATATTTTAAGGGCACTTTCTAATAATGAGATTGTAAATTTTACGGTGCAAGAGACTAACAATTATAATAGTTTTTGTACTAATTCAAAGTGAAAATAAGTATAAAAATAAGATCTATTTTTTTGCTTATTTGGCACAAACAATCATGCAATCTTTTCCTGTCATTTAAGGCTTAGTGGAAATAAGATAGGATGGTCACAGCTTGAAAGCTTGTCATTGTAAAGTCTGCTTGATCGAAGCCGACCCGGGGCTAAACAACATCTGCAGGACTTCTCACCCGCCTCACCCCACTCCCTTCTTGACCCACTGAGGAAAAAAGAAAATATAGGAGGAAATGATAATAGAAGCTTGATATCCTAATTTGGATTAGCAGAGAGATAATTGGATAAAGAGATGAGAGAGAGAGAGAGAGAGAGATTTAGGGGTTGGGCAGGTTGGCGCATTTGAAGGAATCCCATCTCACCAGATGAGTAATAGCTGAAAATAAAGCCTGAAATTAGAAAAACACAGACCAACACAGAATGTTAACATTACTGCGAAGACATCTTTACATTTAACTCTTGTACTGCCATGATGACAAATTTTAGAGTTGGTACATATTGCTGTGATGACAGTAATATAAGATTCAACAACTTATATTACTGTGATGACAAGCTGAGATTTTAACATTTATAAGCCATGATGACAAATTTAGGATTGGCATAATACTGTGTCAAGTTAGGTTCAATTTATATTATCAATGTGATGACAAAAAATTTAGAATCGATTTGTGTTACTGTGATAACAGAGTTATATCTTACATATATTGCTGTGATGACAAACTTAGGTTTAATCTATATTACCATGGTGACAAGCTGAGATTTAACATTTATAAGCCAGGATGACAAAAAAGTGGGATTAATATGTATTGCTGTGTTGACAAAATTAAAGTTAACAAATATATATATATATATATAGTAGTAACAGAAAGGAGGAATTTCGATTATCCTCACGTGGTGAATTGTAATGTATATAAGAAATTAAAAAAGGAAAATAAGCACACTTACATAGTTTTAATATAATTTTTAATATATCGACCGGTTTCACAATCGCTATTCATGATATTATGTTTTACTTACATATATATATATTATATATATATATATATATATATATATATATATATATATATTGCTGTAATGATGAGCCAAGATTTAACTTATATTGCCGTGATGATGACCCAGTTAGATTTAATTTGTATTATTATTGTGATGACAAAAAAAAAATCTAGGATCAATTTCTATTGATGTGATGACAAAGTTAAATTCAATTTGTATTATTGCTCTGATGACAAAAAAAAAAAAGGATTGATTTGTATTGCTGTGCTGACAAATGTAACACATATTGCAGTGAAGACAAACTTTGACAAACTTTGATAAGCTGAGATTTAACATGTCTAAGCTGTGATGACAAATTTAGAGTTGATTTATTACTGTGATGACAAATTTTGTGAGAACTATTTATGTAATGACAAACCGATATTTGACAAATAAAAACCATGACAAACTTAAATCCAAATCCTGTACTGTTGTGATGACAAACTTAGACTCAACTTATCTTATTGTGATGACAAGGAGGGACTTAACATTTATAAGCCATGATGACAAATTTAGAGGCAACTAGCACTGCAGTGATGACAAGACTTAATTCAACATGTATTGGGATGATGACAAAGATTTGACCTTTTTTTTGTTGTGATGACAGTGGACTTTAGTATACGCTGAGATGATGACAAGCTTAAAGTCAACATATATTTAAGTGATGACAAGTTCAGATTCGACTAATCTTACAGTGATGACAAGCAGAGACTTAACATTCATAAGCCATGATGATAAAATTCTGGGCAACTAGCATTGCAGTGATGACAAGACTTAATATGATGACAAACTTAGATTTAACTTTTTTTTGTTGTGATGACAGTGGACTTTAGTATACGCTGAGATGATGACAAGCTTAAAGTCAACATATATTTAAGTGATGACAAATTTAGATTCAACTAATCTTGCTGTGATGACAAGCAGAGACTTAACATTTATAAGCCATGATGACAAATTTAGAGGCAACTAGCACGGCAGTGATGACAAGACTTAATTCAACATGTATTGAAGAGATGACAAACTTAGATTTAACTTCTTTTGCTGTAATGATGACAGCGTAATCATCTCTGTATACACTGAGATGATGACAAGCTTAAAGTCAACATATATTTAAGTGATGACAAATTTGAATCAAGATTTTAGCAATGACAATTTTGAATTCAACCTCACCTGCTAACAATGACAAACTTACATTCAACTTAGAAAAAGGTAAATTTAGAATCAATTTATTATTGTGTTGACAATATACGTTACCAACTTTTTAGAAATAGTAGCCAAATCTCTCTCAAACCACACTTAATGTAAAAACAGACTTTTTATATAAATGGGCATGGTAAGTAGCTTGCTTACCAACCACATGGTTCCGGGTTCAGTCCCACTGTGTGGCACCTTGGGCAAGTGTCTTCTACTATAGCCTCGGGCCGACCAAAGCCTTGTGAGTGGATTTGGTAGACGGAAACTGAAAGAAGCCCATCGTATATATGTATATGTATGTGTGGGTATATGTTTGTGTGTCTGTGTTTGTCTCCCCAACATCGCTTGACAACTGATGGTGGTGTGTTTACGTCCCTGTTACTCAGCAGTTCGGCAAAAGAGACCGATAGATTAAGTACTAGGCTTACAAAGAATAAGTCCTGGGGTCGATTTGCTCGACGAAAGGCAGTGCTCCAGCATGGCCACAGTCAAATGACTGCCAGTACCGCCTGACTGGCCCCTGTGCCAGAGGCACGTAAAAGCACCCACTACACTCACGGAGTGGTTGGCATTAGGAAGGGCATCCAGCTGTAGAAACTCTGCCACATCAAGTCTGGAGCCTGGTGCAGCCATCTGGTTCGCCAGCCCTCAGTCAAAATCGTCCAACCCATGCTAGCATGGAAAGCGAACGTTAAATGAAGATGATGACTTGAAACTCAGAAAGAGAAAAAATGATGGGATGGTCATGGCAGGAAATGTTTTTTTAAAATCCCCTTTTTGCTTTGTCAGAGAAGGGAGAGTCATGTTTGTGACCCCTTTTTTCAGTGTCCTTAGAAAAATTAATAGTAAGAAGTTTGCTTGCCAACTTCATGGTTTAAGCAGTTGTCTAATGAATGACCACTGGTTAATATACTCATCCCCCCACCCCACCAACCAACCCGACCCCCCAATCCACTCTCGCCCACCCCACCTTCCTTACACTTATTCCCTTTTCTCAGGCAGTTTACTTTGATGAATGACCATTAACACTACCACTGCAACCACCACCACCACTATCACCAATGACAACACCACCCCTACATGTCTAGACGCAGCTGCCGCCGCCTCCTCCTCTCTCATCTACAAATACGACCCCTCCCCTTCCGTCTCCCCCACCCATCCTGACCTCTACAACCCAGATTAAAGTTTAAAGAACGTCCGCCCTCTCTTTCACTGGCTCAAGGAACCCCTGTGCAATAATTTAATTGTCCCACAAATTCCGCACGACCACCCATCCATGCCCCCCCTCCATCATTCTTGTCTCATTACACAACTTAAAAGAGTCTTCGTCGCTCTTCATCCTCCCGCCCGCCCCCCCATTCACCACCACCGCCGCCGCCACCACCATCCACTACAGGGTACTAATTACAATGATTGGTAATAATATCTAGGATAGGACGACAGCAGGCAATTAACCAAGTGTGTCCCCCCTCCCCTACCTCTCTCTCACCGCCACCTTTGTAATTAAGTCATTAAGAGTCGCTGTTTTATTCAATTGATCAATCAGTCGCAAATTGTCAGCGGCAACATCTTCGTTATCACCATCATCATCATCATCGTTATAGGTAACATAGTTAATATACACGTGATACGTCTGGGATAAATGGTTGGAACACTTTGGTTAATAAGTATGGTGTGCTTTTCGTGAGAGGTTTTCAAAAGTCTGGCACAAGGCCAGCAACTTTGGTGGAGAGATTTAAGTCAATGCCTCTGGCTCCAGCGCTCAACTGGAACTATATTATATTAACCCCTAAATCAGTGCTTTTCAAACTTTTTGCTGGAGCAGAACCCCAAGAAAACATTTCACTGGCTCAAGGAACCCCTGTGCAATAATTTAATTGTCCTATGCACACGTATCTGCACAGGAGAAACTGGTTTTTAATTTATTGCCGATGCCAGCGCCGCCTTGACTGGCTTCCGTGCCGGTGGTATGTAAAAAGCACCAACCGATCGTGGACATTGCCAGCCTCCTCTGGCCTCTGTGCATGTGGTACGTAAAAAGCACCCACTACACTCACAGAATGGTTAGCGTTAGGAAGGGCATCAAGCTGTAGAAACACTGCCAGATCAGACTGGAGCCTGGTGCAGCCTCCTGGCTTCCTAACCCCGGTCGAATGGTCCAACCTATACAAGCATGGAAAACGGACGTTAAACGATGATGATGATGAACCTGGAAAGATGAAAGGCAAAGTCAACCTCGGTGGAATTTGAACTCAGAACATAATAGCAGACATAATACCGATCCCAGTGTTTCACTGGTACTTAATTTATCGATTCCAAAAGGATGAAAAGCAAAGTCGACCTCAGCAGAATTTGAACTCAGAACGCAAAGGTAGATGAAATACTGCTAAGTATGTTGCCTGGTGTGCTAACAATTTTGCCACCTCACTGCCTTAATAATAATAATAATAATAATAATTCTACTATAGGAGGAAAGCCTGAAATTTTGCGGGACCTAGTCAATTACATCAACCCCAAAGCTCAAGTGGTACATATTTTATTGAGCTTGAAAAGGATGAAAGGCAAAATCAAAACTTGGTGGAATTTGAACTCAGGACATAGAGAGCTGTAAGAAATGCTACTAAGCATTTTGTCCGATGTGCTAACAATTCCACCAATCTTTAAGCATGTTGTCCCCTACACTAGGAGAAAAAAAAAAAAAACCAAAGGCAAAAATCCTTATTCTTTCCCCAGACAGTTTGGTATGGTTTGCGAGATATTTGGCTGTTATTTCTTGTAAGTCAAGTAACTATGCTGCAGTTCTCGTATTACCTTGTGTATGTGTATGGAGGGGGCAGGAGAGCATTGAAAGGAGTCAGATGCTGTGATGTTCATGCCTATTCCAATGAAAAATAATCAGGAGCCTAAGTGAAGTAGACTGATGTGAAGAGGGTTTGACAAGAAATTGAAACTTTGTCTTCGGTTCAGTAACGAAAGCGTCTAATTAAAGAGAATAATTAAATATCTACCATGTAAATTCCTATATACGAGGGTGAGTGAAAAAGTAATGCCATTTTGTTTAGGACAGGTGTAATTACCAACAGAAGAACATGTATCATACATCAAAATGAAGCTGGTCCTCTGTGGATCACATCCCTACTTCTCAACATAGTCACCGTTTCTCTCAATAGCAATGTTCCACCTTCGAAAGAGAGCATGTATCCCTGCCCCATAAAATTCTGTTGACTGTTCTTTGAGCCACTTCTTCACTACCTCCACACTCACCAGATTCAGTACCTTCAGAATATCATCTCTTCGGACCCATGAAAGAGGGTTTAAGAGGCAAACATTATTCCAGTGACGAGGAAGTGAAAACTGTAGTGAAGAAGTGGCTCAAAGAACAGTCAACAGAATTTTACGGGGCAGGGATACATGCTCTCATTCGAAGGTGGAACATTGCTATTGAGAGAAACGGTGACTATGTTGAGAAGTAGGGATGTGATCCACAGAGGACCAGCTTCATTTTAATGTATGATACATGTACTTGTGTTGGTAATTACACCTGTCCTAAACAAAATGGCATTACTTTTTGACTCACCATATATATATATATATATATACACACACATGCATATTATATACACATATTTCCCCATCATTGATATCTTTATATTCTCATTCTTTTCTCTTATATATTACTATATACTACTCTAGTGGAGGCGCAATGGCCCAGTGGTTAGAGCAGTAGACTTGCGGTCGGAGGATCGCGGTTTCGATTCCCAGACCAGGTGTTCTGTGTGTTTATTGAACGAAAACACCTAAAACTCCACGAGGCTCTGGCAGGGGTTTGTGGTGACCCCTGTTGTACTCTTTCACCCCAACTTTCTCTCACTCTTCCTTCCTGTTTCTTGAGTAACGCTGTGATGGACTGGCGTCCCATCCAGCTGGGGGGAACACATACACCCTAGAAACCGAGAAAACGGAGTGCTTGAATAATATTCTATAGCTTACTATATATGCACAGACTCACACACTGCCTGTAAAATTCAAATGCTCCTTCTGCGCGGTAAACCATATAGCTATGCTAACCTCTACACCAAAGTGATATCACCCCTGTCCCTCCAAATTAGTACACTTAAACTAAGTAGCTATGATGTCATGCTTCTAACGATGTGCTGACTTCTACACCTAAGTGCCATCACAAATTTTACCATCCAAATTATGAGACTTAAACTACACATATCAAATGCATCACAATCAGATGAAGGCTAAGCTGACTGAAACTTCGAAGTCACTGTCAACTCTAATTCTTGTTAAAGAATAATAAATATATACTCTACAAAAAGTATTGAGTAATTCTTCAATTTAATGTAAAATTGCTTTTATTATGACTCAACATAAAAACATTTATATATATACATATATATATATATACATATATATATATACATATATATATATACATATATATATATACAAAATAAGAAAATGGAGGAATATATTTTAATCAATCATCAACTACTAGATAATACCAATTCATATAATTTATTAACTAATTATATAGGAGGGTTACACTCACAACCCCTATCTCACTTTATATATATGTGTATATATATATATATATATATATATATATATATATATATATAATGATAATAATATGAGGGAATATTATTCCAAACTTACAGGGAAAAATTCAATTTAGAAATACTAAATCAAATTTCAGAAAGTATAATATATATATATATATATATAATAAATATTAGGGAATAAATCCAAAATTACAGGGAAAAATCAGATTTAGGATTGAATCCAATTTTATAGTAAAATATTATATTATATTAAATTAGAGATAAAACCACTATTAGTGTTTTACTCATTATCTTTTATTAAACTTTTAATACTTATGATATATATTTAAAATAATATAAATTAATTAATTTTAAGAACTGGCTTAAGTTTTTCATTGTTTGATTTGCCTAATAGTGGTTTTATCTCTAATTTAATATAATATATATATATATAAATTAGAAAAGAAACCACATTTTATCAAGGTAGTTTATTCCTTTATAATATTGAATTGATAAAAGGTGGGTTTTTTTCTAATTTATATATATATATACATACATACACACACACATAAGCTACACATAACAATGGTAAGAAAGGCTGTGAAAGTAAGGAATTAAAAGAAGGGTGAAAGTGAAAGTAAGGATAACTTACCAGGGTGAAAGGCTAAAGCTTCACATCTTAGCCCTGTGTACTTTGCAGGGCATCTGTAAAGACAGAAAGAGAAATGGATAATGCAGTACAAAGTGGATTTGGGGGAAAGTGGGTAGAATGTGCATGTGTGTGTGGGGGTGCTCTTTTATTCTTTTACTTGTTTCGGTCATTTGACTGCGGCCACGTTGGAGCACTGCCTTGAAGGGTTTTAGTCAAACAAGTCGACCCGAGGACATATTTTTTTAAAGTCTAGTACTTTTATTCTATCAGTCTCATTTTGCCGAACTGCTAACCTACGGAGACATAAACACACCAGCATTGGTTGTCAAGTGATGGTGGTGGGGACAAACAGACACACACATAAATATATACATATATATATATATATATATATATATATATATATATATATATATATATATATACACACACACACACAATGGGCTTCTTTCTGCTTAGGCAGTCTGTCTACCAAATACACTCACAAGGCTATACTCTTTTACTATACTCTTTTACTTGTTTCAGTCATTTGACTGCGGCCATGCTGGAGCACCGCCTTTAATCGAGGAAATTGACCTCAGGATTTATTCTTTAAAAGTCTTGTACTTATTCTATCGGTCTCTTTTTGCCGAACCACTAAGTTACAGGGACATAAACACACCAGCATCGGTTGTCAAGCGATGTTGAAGGGTGGGGGGGGGTGAACAAACACAGACACACAAACACACGCACATATGACAAGCTTCTTTCAGTTTCCATCTACCAAATCCACTCACAAGGCTTTGGTCGGCCCGAGGCTATAGTAGAAGACACTTGCCCAAGGTGCCACGCAGAAGGACTAAACCCAGAACCATGTGGTTGGCAAGCAAGCTACTTACCACACAGCCACTCCTGCACCTATATATATATATATATATAAGCTTTGGTTGGCCTGAAGCTATACTGGAAGACACTTGCCCAAGGTACCACACAGTGGGACTGAACCCAGAACCATACAGTAGGGAAGCAAGCTTGTTACCACACAGCCACGCCTCTGCCTATAGTAGAAGACACTTGCCAAAGGTGCCATGCAATGGGACTGAACTTGGAACCATGGTGTGGAACCATGTGTGGTAAGAAGCTAGCGGATGGCAGAGTGAGGGTGTGGCGTAGGAGGGGTGAACACTATAGAGATGCATATGTTATGAGAGATGTGTGGGGTGGCCAAAACATTATAGTTTGGGGTGCTATAGGCCCGAATCAGAGAACTGGGCCCCATGTGTCCCAAAATATTGGTGCAGGCAGAGCGCTGCATTGAGCAGATCCTAAGACCTCACATCATGCCCTTCTTCATACATTACCATAGCCACCTGTTTCAGCAAGACAATGCTCCCTCCCACATGTCCAGGGTCACCATGGACTTCTTGCATCAGCACAACATCAGAACCATGTTGTGGCCAGTTCTCATCCTGGATCTGAACCCAATTGAACACCTGTGGGATGAAATCCAGAGATGGCTGAACCATGTGGTCCAAAGGCCAACAACTTGTGTGGAACTGGAGGCAGCTTTTCTCAGGGTGTGGGCACAGGTGCCAATGGCTTTTGTAAACTGCCTCATGCACTCCATGTACCGACAGTGTATGGCCATTTTGAACATCCAGAGAGGGCATACATGATATTGAACATGTCACGCCCTACAATCTCAATGTGCTGGATCCACCCACTA
>NC_043020.1:5444854-5452897 GCF_006345805.1 Octopus sinensis
TCACTCTTATCATCCTGTTGATTCCTCAATTTGTTAATCTTCAGTATACATACATACATTGGCGAGAATGGATGAAGATAGTTGTGTGAAAAAGTGCCACACCCTAGCAGTTGAGGGAACCTGTGGAAGAGGCAGACCCAGGAAAACCTGGGACGAGGTGGTGAAGCACGACCTTCGAACTTTAGGTCTCACTGAGGAAATGACTAGAGACCGAGACCTCTGGAAGTGTGCTGTGCGCGAGAAGACCCGCAGGACAAGTGAGTCCACAACCGTGGTTCTACATGGGATGGAGCCAGCCTACGTATGCATACCTTCCCTTCTTGGGACCACAAAACTCTACTTGTGAAGACGTGTTGAGGCAAGTGAGGATCAGAATCGAAATCGATCAATGGAAATTGCGGATGTGCTACCAGTGCCGGTGGCATGTCGAAACTCTGCTTGTGAAGACCCATTGAGGCAAGTGAGGATCAGAATCGAAATCGATCAATGGAAATTGCAGATGTGTTACCAGTGCGGTGGCATGTAAGAGAACTTTCCGTTTCGCGACCGTTGCCAGCACCGCCCCGTTTCGTGTCCGTTGCCAGCCTCGCCTGGCCCTCGTGCCGGTGGCACATAAAAAGCACCATCCGTTCGTGCCGTTTGCCAGCTCTGTCTGGCACCAGTGCGGGTGGCACGTAAAAAGCACCCACTACACTCACGGAGTGGTTGGCGTTAGGAAGGGCATCCAGCCGTAGAAACACTGCCAGATTTGACTGGGCCTGATGAAGCCTTCTGGCTTCACAGACCCCAGTAGAACCGTCCAACCCATGCTAGCATGGAAAACGGACGCTAAATGATGATGATGATGATGATGATGATTATCATTTAATGTCCGTTGTCCATGCTGGTGTGGATTGGACGGATTGATTAGGGCTGGTAAGCTGAAAGGCAGCACCAGACTCCTGTCTGATTTGGCATGGTTTTCTACAGCTGGATGCCCTTCCTAACACCAACCACTCCAAGAATGTAATGGGTGCCTTTATGTGCCACCGGCATGGGTGCCATTTGTGTGACACCAGTCTCTTCCACGACTGCGATCTTGTACAGCTTGATGGGTCTTCTTCTCAAGCATGACATAATGCCAAAAGTCTTGGTGATTGCGTCTGTGAGGTCCAACACTTGAAAGGAAATCAGTCCTTTTGCTTCCACGAGGCCCAACGTTCGAAAGGTGTTCTTTATGTGCCACCGGCATGGGTGCCATTTGCATGACACCAGTATCTGCCATGACTGCAATTTTGCTCAGTTTGAGGGGTTGACTTCTCAAGCACGACACAATGCCATACATACACACATGATCTTCTACTTAGTTTCTGGGAGACATAAACACACCAACATGGGTTGTCAAGCAAATGTGTGTGCATGTGGGGAGGGGGAAAACACACACACACACACATATATATATATATGTATATATATATATATATATATGTATATTATATATATATATATATATGTGTGTATATATATATATATATATATATATATATATATATAAAATAAACTGAAGTTGTGTGTGTGTCTGTCTACTCCGATTTAGATTCCTAACTACTCCCACATTTTGCGGTGCAGTTTAACCAAAAGCGGGTATCTTATAGTCGTGATTCATATCGAGCCCTTCTGGGTATTAGCATGCATCTACGATGAGTCAATGATTTAAAAAAAAATTTACCATCATTTTTCCACATTTTTAATGCATTTTTGCTCGGTTTATATAAGGGAAGTAACTCTCTAAAAATGCTTATATAGTTATTTCCCTTACAAATCTGAGCAATGCCGGGCAATACTGCTAGTATATATATATATTATATATATATATATATATATGTATGAGGTAATGGTATCCAGAAGACCCAAGGTGGCAAAGCTATGTAAGTGCTATAGAAGGACCGTAATTAGACTCTTGGTTTGATAATAATAATAATGAGGAGTTTAATGTGGGTCTTGTGTGAGCATGCATATGTTAAAATGAAACAATAAAACCAAGACTGTGTGGAATTTACAGAACGTTTATACAGAGAAAATTTGGCTTACAGCTGTCTCTGGGATATTAAGGATATCCCTTCATCAGAGATTATATGAGGGAGTTAATATAAGGAGTTAGTTTGAACTCTACTATTTCCCACTAGTTAACTTTCTCATATCGTCTCTGATGAAGGGATATCCTTAATATCCCAGAAACAGCTGTAAGACTACTTTTCTCTTGATAAACTCATAAATTCCAGTCTTGATTTTGTTGTCTAATTTTATTTAACGTATATATATATATATATATATATATATATAGGCATAGGATTGGCTCTGTGGTAAGTAGCTTGCATACAAACCACATGGTTCCGGGTTCAGTCCCACTGTGTGGCACCTAGGGCAAGTGTCATCTACTATAGCCTTGGGCCAACCAAAGCCTTGTGAGTGGATTTGGTAGACAGAAACTGAAAGAAGCCTGTCATATATATGTATATGTGTGTGTGTATATGTTTGTGTGTCTGTGTTTGTCCCCCACCAACATCACTTGACAACCGATGCTGGTGTGTTTACGTCCCCGTAACTTAACGGTTCGGCAAAAGAGACCGATAGAATAAGTACTAGGCTTACAAAGAATAAATCATGGGGTCGATTTGCTCGACTAAAGGCGGTGCTCCAGCATGGCCACAGTCAGATGACTGAAACAAGTAAAAGAGTAAAGAGAGTATATATACACATGATGGGCTTCTTCGAGTTTCCATCTACCAAATCCATTCACAAAGCTTTGGTCGGCCCAAGGCTATAGTAGAAGACATTTGCCCAAGGTGACATGCAATCATCATCATCACCATCGTTTAATGTCCGTTTTCCGCGCTAGCACGGGTTGGACGGTTTGACTGGGGTCTGGGAAGCCAGGGGCTGCACCATGCTCCAGTCTGATCTGCCAGTGTTTCTACAGCTTGATGCCCTTCCTAACGCCAACCACTCCGAGAGTGTAGTGGGTGATTTTATGTGCCACCGACACAGGTGCCAGACGAGGCTGGCAGACGGCCACGCTCGGATGGTGTTTTTTATGTGCCACCGACACAGGTGCCAGACGAGGCTGGCAGACGGCCACGCTCGGATGTGTTTTTTTATGTGCCACCGACACAGTGCCAGACGAGGCTGGCAGACGGCCACGCTCGGATGGTGTTTTTTTATGTGCCACCGACCCAGGTGCCAGACGAGGCGGCAGACGGCCACGCTCGGATGGTGTTTTTTTATGTGCCACCCCGACACAGGTGCCAGACGAGGCTGGCAGACGGCCACGCTCGGATGGTGTTTTTTTATGTGCCACCGACACAGGTGCCAGACGAGGCTGGCAGACGGCCACGCTCGGATATGGTGTTTTCAGTGTTTTTCTTATGTGCCACCGACACAGGTGCCAGACGAGGCTGGTGAATATATATATGAAAAAACAAAATACCAAAAAAAAAAACAAAAGAAAGGAAGAAAACCAACCAAGCTACTTACTTACAGGCGGACGCCTTGCTTCCACCAAGCATCATAGAGAAACATACGCCGCCATTGAGACAAGATGTACTTGAAATTTGCTCCTCCGTACAGTTGAATCTGTTTGGAGGTACAGGTTTAAATGTGGTGGTGGAGGAGGAGGAGGAAGAAGAGACGGTGGCGGCGGTTGTGGATTTGCTGTGATCGACCACAGGTCTGGGAGATTTACGACTGCAGGCATCTGTGTGAGAGAGAGAGAGGAGGAAAGTGAGAGAGATATGAGGATGAGGAGGAGAGAGAGAGAGAGAGAGAAATATGAGGAGAGAGAGTAAGAGAGGCAAGGGATGTGGAAGAAAGATAGAGAGAAAGAGGGAAGAGGAGTGATGAGAGAGAGATGAAGAGATATGAGGAGTAGAGAGAGAGAGATGGGAGAGTGGCATGATGAGAGAGATGAAGGATATGGAAGGAAGAGACATAAGAGATGAGAGAAGTGAGAGAGGAAGAATGAGAGGATGAAAGGAAAGAGATGAGGAAGAGAGGGGAAGGGAGAAGGAAAAGAGAAACGAGGGAGAGATGAGGAGAGAGAGAGATGGGGAGAGAGAGACGGGGAGAGAGAGAGACGGGGAGAGAGAGAGGGACGGGAGAGAGAGAGACGGGGAGAGAGAGAGACGGGGAGAGAGAGAGACGGGGAGAGAGAGAGACGGGGGGAGAGAGAGACGGGGAGAGAGAGAGACAGGGAGAGAGAGAGAGACAGGAGAGAGAGAGAGACAGGGAGAGAGAGAGACAGGGAGAGAGAGAGACAGGGAGAGAGAGAGACAGGGAGAGAGAGAGACAGGGAGAGAGAGAGACAGGGAGAGAGAGAGACAGGAGGGGGAGAGATAGACGAGGAGGAAGAGAGACGGGGAGTGAAGAGAGACAGAGAGAAAGTAGAGAGAAGAGGAAAGGAGAGACTTGAAAGAGAAAGAGAAACAGGGTGAGATGATAAAGAAATAAGATTGAAATGAGAGAGGGGGGAGAAAGAGAGAGTAAGAGGGCAATAAGGGAAGGAGAGAAATGAGAGAGAAAAGAAAGGGAGGAAATGTAAGGGTGAAGGAAAGAGACTAGAAAGAGAGAGAGAGGGGATGAAGAGAAGATGAGAGAAAGGTTAAAAGAGAGATGAAGTTGTGAGATGTAGAAAATATAGAGAATAGAAAAAAAAAGAAAGAAAACACGAAAATTCTATAAAAAGTAAATAGATTTTTTATGGTTTTAGGAAATTTCACCGGAAACATCTTTGCCATAAAAGATTTTGCCATATCAACATTAATAAAGCAGTTTATATCAAGACTTTTTAAAATAAAAGGTTTTATAAACAGCGTTAAATAGGTAAGTCTTTAATTCAATGTGAAACATCAAAAAAAAAATGTTAGGATGTAATTTGAAATGCATGAAAACTCCAAGCAAATTTACAGCAAAATTTTCCAGGGCAAGTCCTATTTAACATTGTCCCGAGGGGGATCAAAGAGGAAAAGGATCCCATCAACTTTAAACGGAGTCTGGATAGATTCCTTCAAAGAATACCAGATAAGCCACCCATAATTGGATACAACTCACCCAACAAGAACTCACTACTTGAACAAAACTTGACTCAAACAGCATTCGAATAATCCTATCAGGTGGTGCTATTAAGTTAGACATGGCCTGGACCAATCTTTGGTCGAGACATATCTAAGTTATGGTAAATTTTTCAGACATGATTTTTTTTTAAAGGTAAGTGAGAACTAGGAACAAAATATTGAAAACAAAGCGACCTGCAGATTTATTCATCTTGATAACAATTGTAGATTTCTAGCCTTTCATTCTGAAAATCCCCCTCCTGAAAACTCAAGCTTTTGAGAGGTAATTCAATAGGATTAATGACCTGGGTGTTAAAATAATCATGGTGGAGGCGCAATGGCCCAGTGGTTAGGGCAGCGGACTCGCGGTCATAGGATCGCGGTTTCGATTCCCAGACCGGGCATTGTGAGTGTTTATTGAGCGAAAACACCTAAAAGCTCCACGAGGCTCCGGCAGGGGATGGTGGTTATCCCTGCTGTACTCTTTCACCACAACTTTCTCTCACTCTTACTTCCTGTTTCTGTTGTACCTGTATTTCAAGGGGCGGCCTTGTCACTCTCTGTGTCACACTGATATCCCCGAGAACTACGTTAAGGGTGCACGTTTCTGGTGGAGTGCTCAGCCACTTACACATTAATTTCACGAGCAGGCTGTTCCATTGATTCGGATCAACCGGAACCCTCATCGTCGTAACCGACGGAGTGCTTCCACACACAGAATAATCATGAATGTTAAGAAGTTTCTTTTATACCAGGATTTCTTCAGAATTTAAAAATTGGTATCCTGTTATTTGACATTTTTGTGGGCAGTGATGTAGTAGTTGAGAACACAGAACTCACTAGATTATTTCTTCTGGATTCTTCTAAGAAGTATACCCATAACTACATACACATATATGTCCCATACAGAGGTATTGATTCGAGTCTCATGCATATGGAAAACCCACTTTTTTCCATCAAGGGCTTGGAATCGAATTCAGAATCTTGAGGTTAGTAGCCCGCGCTCTTAACCCCAAGAATCCCAGTTCAATTCCAAGTAGTGACCTGAACAATAATAATAATAATAATTATTATTATTATTATTTCTTTATTGCCCACAAGGGGCTAAACATAGAGGGGACAAACAAGGACAGACAAAGGGACTAAGTCGATTACATCGACCCCAGTGCGTAACTGGTACTTAATTTATCAACCCTGAAAGGATGAAAGGCAAAGTCGATCTCAGCGAAATTTGAACTCAGAACGTAACAGCAGATGAAATACGGCTACGCATTTCGCCCCACGTGCTAACGTTTCTGCCAGCTTGATAAATACCTTAGGAATGAGAACCCAGGTTCAAAATTTCCCCAAGACACCTGATGAAGGCTGGAAGGTATATCAGCCGAAACGTTGTGTTAACAACAAACAAGATAAGGACAAATATCCGTCAAATGTAAATAATGATCACAAAAACGGTTACTCGGAGTTCCACGTTCCTGTTCATTGGACAGTTTCACAGGAACATGAAACTCTGAGTAACAGTTTTTGTAATATTTCTGCAGCTTTTTAATAAATCACATTACTCTACCCCTGATATTTGAGTACTCTTTTTTCTACCTTGCTTCGCATTTATGTGCTTACTCTGGTGTGTGTGTGTGTGTGTGTATATGTATATATATATATATAATATATATATATATACACACCACATAAATTAAATAATAATGGTAGAAATAATTAAATCCAGTGGCTTTAGCATATTTTAAAAATCCAAGACTTTTAAATCTTTATATATATATAATTATATATATATATATATATATACACACACACACACAGTATATATATTTGAGGTCTGACCCCAGTTCTTGACTAATTCTTATTTTATCGACCCCAAAAGGAGAAAAGGCAAAGTTGACCTCAGCAGAATTTGAACTCAGAAAATGTAAGGAGGAAAGAAATACCGCAAAGCACTTCACCAAGCATGCTAACGATTCTGCCAGCTCTCCACCAGAGCCAGCCCTACCACTATATAAACATAAAACGAAATTGGTGGCGGTGGTAGTGGTGGTGGTCGTAGTGGTGGTGGGGTGTTGATGGTCAAAGTAGTTAACAGAATCTCAGTTTTGTTTGAGATTCTTTCAATGGAATGCTTTCTAACCTCACCCCGGCTATGAATCCATAAATATCCATCCACCACCACCACCACCACCACAACACATCATCGCTTCGCCACCACTAACACACACCCCACTCCACTACCACCACCCATTTAAAATATTTGTGTTAAACACCTTTGCTATACTGACCAAAAGAAAATTTTAAAAAAAGGGCCCCACCGTTTGCTAACTAATGTCCCCCCCCACAACACAACCACCCTTAACACAACCACAACTACAGACCCTTACAAACACACCCCTATGTTTAACACCGCTGATGCTACAACCAATACTGTTGTTGCCACTGTGTCTATTTGTCAGGTAAATTGACAAACAGATCTGAGTAAGTCCACAGCAAGGAACCCGGAATTTCAAATCTTTTACTTAATCCACCTAAGAGGATGGTGTTAACTCTACTCAATAATCACAACAGCACAAACACTACTACCACCACCCACCCCCACCACCACTACTACGAATATTACTATTATTAATAACAGCAGAAGTACCACAACCACCACCACCACCACCACCACCATTGGCACAACAGTATCATCCCTACCGCCACCACCACTCAATACTTCCCCAACACTACCCATCACCACAACCATCACTGCCACCACCACAACTGTCACAACTTCCACCACAACCACCATCACTACTTGTACCAACCTACTACCCATCACCCAACCATCACTGCCACCAACCACAACATCACTACTTGCACCAACACTACCACCTCACCACAACCATTACGACTTCCACCAACATTACCACTATCACTGCCAACCACCACAACCACCATCATTACTTGCCAA
>NC_043020.1:5452997-5455497 GCF_006345805.1 Octopus sinensis
TTGTGTGTGTGTGTTGCCCACCACCAACACTGCCATCACTTGACAACCGATATTGATATGTTTACGTCCCTATAACTTAGCAGTAACTTACCAAAGACTGATAGATTAAGTACTAGGCCTGCAAGGAAGAAGTCGTGGGGTCGATTTCTTCGAGTGAAAACCCTTCGAAGGAGTGCTCCAGCATGACCGCAGTCGAAATGACTGAAACAAGAAAAAGAATAAAACAATACACACACGTGTGTGTGTGTGTGTGTGTATTATTTTTTACTCGCTTCAGTCATTAGACAACGACCCCCTTAGAGAATTTTTAGTCGAATGAAATGACTAAGGTACCTTATGTTTACGCCTGGTACTTATTGTATTAGTCCGTTTTGACGAACCGCTAAGTTACGAAGATGTGAACACACTAACACCAGTTATTATGCGGTGCGCGGAACAAGTACAAACACACACACACACACACACACACGCATATACCCATAGACATGTATGCATATATATATATATATATATATATATACAACAGGCTTCTTTTCAGTTTCCGTCTGCCAAATCTATTCATAGGACTTTGGTCGGCCTGAGGTTATAGCAGAAAACATTTGCTCAAGGTACCACGCAGTAAGAATGAACCTAGAACCATATGCTTGAAAAGCAAACTTCTTACCACACTCCCAAACTTACAAGGAAAAGGCAACTGCGACTTCGACGTTTCGGTTTATTCGCCTTCATCAGACTGTGTAACTCGATACACTCTGAAGTCATCGTCTACTTCTCCCTTGTAAAAGTCTAATAAATATGTTAAACTAGTAAAATTAGCATTGAGTAATCTTTCGGTCTAATAGTACATTGCTTTTGTTCAGACCATAAAAACAAACGTTAATATAGCCGTGGGTTTAAAACGGTGAGCTGACAGAATCGTTAGCGCGCCGGGCTAAATGCTTATCAGGATTTCGTCCATCTTAAAGACGTTCTGGGTACAAATTCTGCCGGGGTCTATGAATTAAGTACCAGTGAAACACTGGGGTCGATGTAATCGATCAGTCCCCCACCCCATTTCAAGGCCTTGTGCTTTTAGTAGAAAGGATTATTATTGTTGTTGTTGTTGTTGATATTATTATTATTATTATTATTGTTGTTTTCCTTCTTCTTTCAAATTTGCTTCCATTTCTTGCCGGGTATCTTCCCGACCCCTAGGGCAAAGAAACTCATAGTATACATTGGTAGGCCATTAAACTAAACTCACTAGTTCGTTCATTTTTTTGTTTTATTATTATTATTATTATTATTATTATTATTATTATTATTAGACGGCGAACTGGCAGAATCGTTAGCACACCGGGTAAAATGCTTAGCAGTATTTCGTATTTCGTCCGTCTCTACGTTCTGAGTTCAAATTCCGTCGAGGTCGACTTTGCCTTACACCCTTTCGGGGTCGATAAATGAAGTACCAGTTGAACACTAGAGTCGAAGTAATTGACTTAACCCCTTCTCCAAAATTGCTGGCCTTGTGCCAAAATTTGAAACCAATATAGGAGTGATTATGTGGTTGAGAAGCTCGCTTGCAGCAACGTGGTTTTGGTTCGTTTTGTTAGAAATAGCAGCCAAATGTTTTTTCTCACCTCCTGCTCCTTCTGTTTTTAGAAGTCTGTAATAGACAAAATTGACAGGAAGGGCATAGCTGGGGCGCTTTTCTCCGTACGTCTACTCAACCAGGGTTCACCTGAGGATGAAACAGCAACATCAGTGGAGGCGCAATGGCCCAATGGTTAGGACAAAGGACTCGCGGTCGGAGGATCGCGGTTTCGATTCCCCGACTGGGCGTTGTGTGTGTTTATTGAGCGAAAAACACCTAAAGCTCCACGAGGCTCCGGCAAGGGGTGGTGGCGACTCCTGTTGTACTCTTTCGCCCCAACTTTCTCTCACTCTTTCTTCCTGTTTCTTGTCCTCCCCGACTTCCTACGCAACCGCTGAGCCTGGATGCGCATTCATCCATCCGTCGATGCTCTCGGTGTCAGGGGTTGACCTGCTTTCTCTTCTTCTGCGGGTCTTACGAATAGCAAAGGACCACGTTTCGGACTTCTCCCTCTACGGACGATGACCGCTTAGCTCAACAAACAAACAAACAACAACAACAACAATACTAATAGCGTCACCTGGTGTGATTCTTATCCGCCACGCGCTGCCTGTCTTTCCTCACCACCGCCACCATTTCCACCACCATCATCATCATCATCATTATTCTCAGTAGCAAAGAGAGGAGCTTGACAATAAGTTGATGACCTTACAGAACAGTTTATAGAGCGATGACGATATGAGAGAGAAAGTGGGGGAAAATAGTCGAGAGAGACAGAGATTAAGGGAGAGAGAGAGAGAGAGAAACGGAGGGATAAAGACAGCTGAGAGAGAGAGAGAGACGGAGGGATAGGGAGAGTCGAGAGAGAGAGACAGAGGGATAGGAAAAGCTGAGAGGAGAGAGAGAGAGAGAGACGGAGGGATAGTG
>NC_043020.1:5457997-5460497 GCF_006345805.1 Octopus sinensis
CGTATGTGTTTTATCTGTGCGTGATGTGCGATCGATGTGTAAGTCTTCTGTGTAGAGTGTACGTGCATTTGTGCGGTGTTCCTGTTCTATGTGTGTATGTGTGTGCGCACGCGTGTGTATGTGTGTATGTGTCATTTGTGCTTATTTATGTAAGTGTTGCATATGTATGTGTGAGTGTTGTGCCGCGTATATACTTTTGTTTGTCAGTGTTGTGTGTGTGTGTATGTGATTATGAGTGCTGTATGCGTGTGTTTTGCAAGTGTGTGTATATCCACAGCCAGCGCTGTCTTAACACCATTATCGGCCCCTGGGCGAATCAGCACATTGGACCCTATTATATTTATTTATTAAATCAAATCACAGCATATATAGGTCAGAATTGCATCCCTAGATGCAAGGTGGTACTTGTTACAGCGTTCTTGAGTTTTGTATAATTTGGAAAAACCAAGGAAAGCGTACCGGGAATATTCCGTGTGAAGTTAAGTATGCAACGTTTCGGAAAGAGTCCTTCTTCAATGTAAAAATGTTATGAGGGAAATAAATAAAAAAGACAAGTGTTTTTTCCATCTATGTACTAGAAACTGGCTGCAACTGCGCAGATTTTTACTTCCCTTCTATCATCTTGACCCTGAAGAAGGACGCTGTCCGAAACGTTGGATACTTGCCTCTCCATGGCAATTTCACTGAGTTCTTTCCATCGCTTTTTTCCTCAATCATACAAGTCTTGCCGACGCAGACCACTACCAGTTTCCTTGGATTCTTTTATCTGATATGTATTTTATATAGAGATGTGTATGTGCGTGTATACATTCCATATATATATTTGTTTATATTTGTATATATGTTTGTGTGTTTGGAATTTATCTAACTTTTTTCCTTGCAAAATTCAAACTGGTCGCTAACAAAGTGACAAGGATTTTTCCTTTATGACAAAACAACTCCAGTTGTCTGTGTATGTGTGAATTGGCTTGTGAGTGGATAAACTTGCACTTCTGAGTCGCATGAGCTTCGTTACTGGTTATATGTGTGTCTATGTATATGCCATATGCACATGTGATTGTGTGGACTTATTCCGATCAGATACCTCAAATGGAGAATCCCTGGAATGTTCCACAATTCCTAACCGTACCTCTAATCCATTTTGCCTGCAGAATAAGAAACAGTTTGCTTTGTTCTTTGTTGAAGAATGCTACCGTTTCTAGAACCTTATGCAAATTTGTTCGTTACATACAGAAGCGCAGTGCAGTTATAATATTAGGTACAAAAAAAGGCGGCGAGCTGGCAGAAACGTTAGCGCGCCGGGCGAAATGCTTTGCTGTATTTCATCTGCCGTTACGTTCTGAGTTCAAATTCCGTCGAGGTCGACTTTGCCTATCGTCCTTTCGGGGTCGATTAAATAAGTACCAGTTACGCACTGGGGTCGATATAATCGACTTAATCCGTTTGTCTGTCCTTGTTTGTCCTCTCTATTTTTAGCCCCTTGTAGGTAGTAAAGAAATAGGTATTTCGTCTGCCGCTACGTTCTGAGTTCAAATTCCGCCGAGGTCGACTTTGCCTTTCATCCTTTCGGGGTCGATTAAATAAGTACCAGTCACGTACTGGTGTCGATATAATCGTCGTAATCCGTTTGTCTGTCCCTGTTTGTCCCCTCTGTGTGTAGCCCCTTGTGGGCAGTAAAGAAATAGGTATTTCGTCTGTCTTTACGTTCTGAGTGACCATAATAATAATAATAATAATAATAATAATAATAATAATAATAATAATAATAATATAATAATAACAACCACAACAGCAACAACAACATCGAAAAATACCTTAGGAATGAGAACCCAGGTTCGAAATTTCCCCAAGACACCTGATGAAGGCTGGAGGGTATATCAGCCGAAACGTTGTATTAACAACAAACAAGATGAGGACAAATATCCGTCAAATGTAAATAATGTACATAATTCCTCATCTCTTAAATATAGAACTGTATTATAGTGTTGATGTTCCTTTGTTTTAGCTTTTTTTTTTGTTTTTTTTTTGTTTAATGGAATGTTCCACAAGTATTCTTTACTTTTTTTTTTAGGGTGTGGATACATCCTGGTTCTCGTATGGCCAGGACAATCCTTCCTCCGAATAACATTGTAAATTGTTTCAGCGACAATGTCATGTCTCGTAGCAAAATAGTATCAAACGGACATTTTTTTCGGCAGCTGTTGATGATTTGGATGTTATCTTCTTCCACTTCCACTCTGCTCTCGCACACTTGACCTTTTCTATCACAACTTGGACGTTTGCGAACAATCTTAATCCCTCGTTTCTCAAATATTTAGAAGCTATCTCTTGTTCATGTGTAGCCAAAGCGTAGACCTCTCGGTGAGATGTAATGTAACTATCACAAGCCTGTAGAGGTGTGTGGCTTAATGGCTAGGGTGCCGGACTCATGATTATAAGATTGGGGTTTCGATTCCTGAACCAGGCAACAGATTATGTTCTTGAGTGGAGGCGCAATGGC
>NC_043020.1:5475497-5490497 GCF_006345805.1 Octopus sinensis
AGAGAGACAGGGGAGATGGGGATGGGGAGTAACAAGGAGGAAAAGGGGGAGAAAGTGAGGAGAGAGGGAGAGAAAGGCAGATGATGAGGGAGAGAGCGAGAAACGAGGGAGAGAAAGAGAGAAAGAAATTTGGGAAGGAGACAGACAGACAGACAGATACAGATGGAGTGAGAAACGGAGGAGTAACAGAGAAAGAGAGAAAGAGAGAGAGAGAGAGACGGAGAGGGTTGAAAGGATAAGAGAGAAAGAGATAGAAGAAAGTGAGAGGGAGACAGCAAAGAGAGAGAGGGACTCGCGCGGGGGGAGGGGTGGAAGGATAGATGAGACACGGAGTGACAAGGAAGAAGAGAAGAATAGAGTAAAAGAGAGGGAAGGAGGTGGTAGAGAAAGAAAAAAAACTTTTCTTCTCCTCAGACCGTCGTCATAATCATCATCATCATCACTATGATCATTGTAATCGCCATCATCATCATCATCATCATCATCGTTATTACTTTACCTTCTTTTTCTTTTTCATATACTACTACTACTACTACTACTACTACTACTACTACTACTACTACTACTAGTATTGTTCTTCTTTCATTCTTCTCTTCGCCGGTTTTTTTTTTTTCATTTTCTTTCCCCTTTCCTTCTTCTCTTATCTTAAAAATTCTTTTGTTTTCTTCGTCTTCTTTTGTCTATTGTCTTTTTTTCTTATCGATAATTTTTTAATATCCTCCTCTCCTCTTTCCTCTTTTCCTTCTTCTATTACTACCACAACTGCTTTTTCTTTTGCTCTTCCTACTGCTTTTTCTTCGACCTTTCTTGTTTTTAAATTAAAAGTTTTCATTCTCTCTCTCTCTCTCTCTCTCTCTCTCTCTCTCTCTCTCTCTCTCTCTCTCTCTCTCTCTCTCTCTCTCTGTTCGTTCTCTCTTTCTGTTACTGCTTTCTGTTTCTTGTTGTTCTCATTTTAGCAAAAATATAACAGAAAACGTGATTGAAAAAATTTAACATAATAATAAAAAAAAAAAGCCCCACTTCTCTCCAGGCGGTGCTCTAGCAAGACCTGACTCATTAATAGGTAGAAAGAAATCAAAAGAGCAGAATTTTCTGAAGTTGTGCAAGAATTGGTCACAAACAACACACACACACACACCTACACACGTAAATGTACACGTACTTTCATTCATCAGTGTGAACACGCTTATCCACAAGCGTTCACATTCGCATACATATACAGTATACACACATATATATGCATATACATCTACATACATATGTGTTTGTGTATATATGTACGTATGTGTATGTATATGTATGAGTGTACGCAATCTTCATACACCAAGAGGGCCTAGCCCTCTATAAGAAACACTAAACTAGCGTAAACAACATACGCGTTTCGGTATGATTTAGTTTCGTCAGTGAAACATTGTCTGCATTTTGCAAAGACTTCGTTTATCTGATAATATTGGAGGCACATCCTTCACATGGTTTTTGGGTCTTAATCGTCGCTCGAACGAGTTTAATCTTAGTTAATTCAAGAGTTTAATCTCCGATAATTCAAAATTATAATCCAAGTCAATTCAAGGTTTTTCAACTTACTACTTTTACCCCTGTAAGAAAACAAATTCCTGTCAGACATCTCCTTTCCATTTATATTGCATTCAGAGGTCTATTACACAATCCATCATGTGGTTGTTTAACATTATACTGTAATTTGAGATAGATCGAACTATGGCTATTGTTTTCAGCATGGCCACTGGACACATAGGGAATCATTCGTTCCTGATCTGGGTAACAATGTGCATATAAGTAACAATAGTAGTTATACAAAATATAGTATAGTTACTGCACAAGATGCACATATGAATCGCGTTGTTAGCATTTATACACACAAAGAGTTAATGAAACGTGCGTAAGCATATGTGATTAATTATTTTGTATATATATATATATTATATATATACACATATACATATATATATACATACATACGTACACACACACATATATATATATATATACATATATATATACATACATACATATATACATATATATATATGTCTATATATATATATACACATACACATTATATGTATATTTTTATGTATGTATGTGTGTATGTATGTATTTATAGATACACAGATAGATAGATAGATAGATAGATAGATAGATAGATAGATAGATAGATAGATAGATAGAGAGCTAGATAGAGACTAACAGACAGACAGACAGACAAACGAACGGACGGACGAACAGACAGACAGACAGACAGACGGACAGACGAGACAGACAGACAGACAGACAGACAGACAGACAGACAGACAGACAGATAGACGGATGGATGGATGGATAGATAGATGTGCCACTATTACACAGTGTTCGCCCAAGTGTACATACCACATAAGCGTGTGTATGTATGGTATGTATTAGTGGCGGGAGTGATGAGTGTGTATGTATGTGTGTGCGTGTGAGTGTGCGTGCGTGTGTGGTCGCGCGCGCGCGCGTGTGCATGCGCGCGCAGCTTATGGTGTTTAACTCGTGACATTTAAAAGAGTTGTGTCTAATTCATAATCTCGACCGGAGTACAAAGTACAGCATTAATTGAGGAAGGTGTACTGGGGTGGTGCCTGTGTGTGCGTGTGTGTGTGTGTCCATGTCTATACTCGGCAGTGGCTGTGTATGTGTTTGTGTGTGTATGTGTATGTGTGTGTGTGTGTGCGTGCGCGCGAGGGCTAGGCTTTGTGGTTTAATAATGTCACTTCAAGATCCACTAACACACATCGCTCAAATGTTTGAACGTCTGTGTGTAATATTGCATGGTTATCCATCCATGACCACCTACATGCACCATTATATATATATATAATCATATATATATATATACTCTTTTACTCTTTTACTTGTTTCAGTCATTTGACTGCGGCTATGCTGGAGCACCGCCTTTAGTCGAGCAAATCGACCCCCGGGACTTATTCTTTTGTAAGCCCAGTACGGTCTCTTTTGCCGAACCGCTAAGTTACGGGGACGTAAACACATCAGCATCGGTTGTCAAGCAATGCTAGGGGGACAAACACAGACACACAAACATATACACACACATACATATATATATATACATATATACGACATGCTTCTTTCAGTTTCCGTCTACCAAATCCACTCACAAGGCTTTGGTCGGCCCGGGGCTATAGCAGAAGACACTTGCCCAAGATGCCATACAGTGGGACTGAACCCGGAACCATGTGGTTGGTCGGCAAGCTACTTACCACACAGCCACATGTGTATGTGTGTATGTGTACAAATAATACTTGCTTTTATGTATGTATGTATGTATGTGTTAGTATGTGTGTGTGTATGTATATATATATATATAGACACACACACACATATATATAGGCACAAACATATACACAAACACATACACATAGACACTTATACAAACACACAAACATACATATGTATATTACTCTCACATGTACGTATATCCGTTCATGCACACACATACATACATACACACACACACACATACATACACACATACACACACACACATACATACACACATACACATACACACACATACATACATACACACACACATACATACACACACACATACACACACACACATACATACACACACATACATACATACATACATACATACATACACACACACACACAACAGAAACTCGTCGAGGATCTGTCGTCTATTCATGGCAGGTTAACTCTCCGCGCGACACCTGATACGGGTCTCTCAAAAGTTCCCGCCAACAACCTCACCCTTGGCCTAATTGCTGCAACATAAAACGAAGTGCAGTTACACCCTTAGTCATTAAACACCACCAATACACAACCCTACCCCGAGATCGAACTCAAAAGGCATGTGTTGATAGACCATTGATGCTTTTATCCTCGCTGTGAAATGTGCGATCGTCAATGAACTTGAAACGACGAGTGTAGAGAAGAGAGAGAAGAGGATGGGTGATAATAACCGTGATGACTTATTAGAAGGATTAAGAGGATTAGGGTGATCTCTGATTAATCGCTGATTATCTAACATAATGCATGTGTGTGGTGTGTGTGGCTTTCAATGGCTTAGTCGATGTCAAGAGGTAAAGGAACTAGAGGTCTTAATGTCACAAGCGACCTTCTGAAGGGCTATGTACGTATACGAGGGGCTCTGAAATGTTCCTGGTTTGGGGGTGAAAGAAAACACTAAAGGATCACTTAATTATGATATTATTCAACATCTTCCCCTCTCGGATTCACACAATTATTGCAGTGGTCCTTCAGTTTTTCCAAGCCCTGTAAAAGAAGTCGGAAGGTTGGGCCTCCAACCAGGCCTTTCTCGGTACCCCTAAAGCCAGGAACTTTTCAGCACCCCCTCATATGTCTGAAAGTTTATGTAAGGCAATCAGAAGGTGCACAGCTTTTAACCTGTTTGTCTGTCCTTGTTTGTCCTCTCTGTGTTTAGCCCTTTGTGGGTAGTAAAGAAATAGGCATTTCGTCTGCCGTTACATTCTGAGTTCAAATTCCACCGAGGTCGACTTTGCCTTTCATCCTTTCGGGGTCGATAAAATTAAGTACCAGTTACGCACTGGGGTCGATATAATCGACTTAATCCCTTTGCCTGTCCTTGTTTGTCCTCTCTGTGTTTAGCCCCTTGTGGGTAGTAAAGAAATAGATATTTCGTCTGCCGTTACGTTCTGAGTTCAAATTCCACCGAGGTCAACTTTGCCTTTCATCCTTTCGGGGTTGATAAATTAAGTACCAGTTACGCACTGGGGTCGATACAATCGACTTAATCCCTTTGTCTGTCCTTGTTTGTCCCCTCTATGTTTAGCCCCCTGTGGGCAATAAAGAAATAAATATTATTCAAAACATATTTATTTCCTCAAATATTCGTGAATTTTAGAGTCACTAATTTACGTTTCAAAATCGACAAGTGTAAGTACTTGTTACAAATAGCTTCAAAATTGTGCTGCAATGTTCATGATACTTTGGGAAAACTTTGAGAACGGTGAGAGGAGGGTCTCCTAGCCTATTCAGAAGTGTTGCTAGACAGTGGACTCTGCTAAGGGCATCGAGAACATGGTGTTGATGTTACTTGCAATTTATTCTCAGACTATATAGTCCAACAATCCGTTCACCTAGGTGTCAGTAATAAGTATGAGATCAAACAACTGAAATAGCGTCTCCATGTTGATTTGCTGTTGCTGGCTCGGATGTGCTGTTGCTGTACTCATTTTTGTTGTCCTAGTTGTTGTTGTTGTTGCTGCTGCTACTGCTGCTGCTGTTGTTGTTGTTGTAGTTGTTGTTGTACTTTTGCGTTTCTGAACTTTACTCAGTTTGAATGATATTTGAGAATCAGTATTTGGAGAGAGAAAGAGACAGAGAGAGATAGAGAGACAGAGAGAGAGAGAGAGAGACTGAGACAGGCAGACAGATAGACAGACACAGAGACAGACAAAGAGACAGGCAGACAGACAGAGAGACAGAGAGACAGAGAGACAGTCAGGCGGACAGAGGGAGAGAGAGAGGACAGAGTGAGAGTCAGAAGAGATAAGGCAGAGAGTGGGAGTAATAAGGGAGAGCGGTGGGAGGAGAAAGAAGAGAAGAAAAAAGATAGGGAAGGGGGGGGAGAAGGAACATTAGAATTTTGGGAAAAACAAAAAAAAACAAAATGTAAAAACGATAATTAGAGGGAGATGAGTTAAGTATGTGTATATATATGTGTGTGTGTGTGTATGTGTGTGTGTGTAAATGTGTGTGTGTGTGCGTGTGTGTGTACACATATATACATATATATATATATACATATATATATATATGTGTGTGTGTGTGTGTGTGTGTATGTATGTATGTATGTATGCATGCATGTGTATGAGTAAACATATATGCACGTGTGTGTGTGTGTGTGTGTGTGTGTGTGCGCGTGCGCAATTGATTGTGGTATGACAGAGACAGCGAAAGAATCGTTACCATGGTAACCGACATCTTGCTGATTTTAAAAATAAAAAACCCAACGGAAGTTGCATCTCAGATGTCGAATATTATATTTCCCAATTGACGATTAAATGACATGATTGTAATTACTCTAATTATTATTACTATTATTATTATCATTATCATTATTACTATTATTATTATTATTATTATTATTATTATTATTAGGGCGGGAAGAAATGGGCAGAAATATTAGAATGCGGGATTAAATGTTCTACAGCATTTCGTTACTTCCTCTTTGCTTTTCTGGGTTTGACATCTCACCAAGGTCAACTTAGCTGATAATCTTTCCGGAATCGATGAAATAGCATACCAGTAATGCGCTGAGGGATGGGGGGGGGGCAATTGACTCGACGATACTGTCTTGCTGAAGGGCGGCGAGCTGGCAGAAACGTTGCACGCCGGGCGAAATGCGTAGCCGTATTTCGTCTGTCGTTACGTTCCGAGTTCAAATTCCGGCCGAGGTCGACTTTGCCTTTCATCCGTTCGGGGTCGATAAATTAAGTACCGGTTATGCACTGGGGTCGATATAATCGACTTAATCCCTTTGTTTGTCCTTGTTTGTACTCTCTGTGTTTAGCCCCTTGTGGGTAGTAAAGAAATAGGTATTTCGTCTGCCGTTACGTTCTGAGTTCAAATTCCACCGAGGTCGACTTTGCCTTTCATCCTCTCGGGGTCGATAAATTAAGTACCAGTTACGCCCTGGGGTCGATATAATCGACTTAATACCTATGTCTGTCCTTGTTTGTCCCATCTGTGTTTAGCCCCTTGTGGGTAGTAAAGAAACAGATACTGTCTTGCTCACACACACACACACACACAAGTATTGGTGTTCGTGGCTTTCGGATTATGTTATAAGGTCTTGGGTTCGAGAATATTCAGAAATGATAATGATTCTGGTGGACAATTGCCGGAGACTGGACCGCTCTGATTTCGTACTTTTGAATGGGTGGAATGGGTCGAAACACTCATACAGTTGCTTCATCACCTGGTGAGGCACAGCAGACCCTGTATAAAAACAAGCTGGTATTCCGTCAGTTATGACGACGAAGTTTCCAGTTGATCCGATCAATGGAACAGCCTGCTCGTGAAACTGAAAGTGCAAGTGGCTGAACACTGCACAGACACGTGTACTCTTAATGTTTGTGGAGGCGCAATGACCCAGTGGTTGGGGCAGCGGACACGCGGTCGTAGGATCGCGGTTTCGATTCCCAGACCGGCGTTGTGAGTGTTTATTGAGTGAAAACACCTAAAAGCTCCACGAGGCTCCGGCAGGGGATGGTGGTGATCCCTGCTGTACTCTTTCACCACAACTTTCTCTCACTCTTACTTCCTGTTTCTGTTGTACCTGTATTTCAAAGGGCCGGCCTTGTCACTCTCTGTGTCACGCTGAATATCCCCGAAAACTACGTTAAGGGTACACGTGTCTGTGGAGTGCTCAGCCACTTACACGTTAATTTCACGAGCAGGCGGTTCCGTTGATCGGATCAACCGGAACCCTCATCGTCGTAACCGACGGAGTGCTTCCTCCATCCACTCTTAATGTAGTTCTCAGGGAGATAGATTCAACGTGACACAGACTGTGATATGGCTGGCCCTTTGAAATACAGGTACAACTCACTTTTGCCAGCTGTATGGACTGGAACAACGTGAGATAAAGTATCTTGCTCAAGGAGACAACCTGTCAACAGGAATATGTGTGTGTGTGTGTGTGTGTGTGTGTGTGTGTGTGTGTGTGTGTATTAGGAGCACTCCGTCGGTTACGACGACAAGGGTTTCAGTTGATCCGATCAACGGAACAGCCTGCTCTTGAACCTTCTTAATTATTTAATTAATTAATTAATTTTTCTGTATATGTTAAATTATATGCAGGCTTTATCTGAAACAATTTCAGAAGTTCAGTGGGAAAGTATGTGTAACATATATATATATATATATCTATATATATATATATAATATATATATATATATATATGGGCAATAAATAAATAAAAATACAGGAAAAAACAACAAAAGTCAATTAGACCTTTGTACACAGTGAATATGTTAGACGGACACTCAGTGAAAGTTTTAGATGGAAAACTAGGATTGGGAATGACGTTTCAAGTGTAGCTCTTTGTCGAGAAAAGGAAATAGGTCAGAGAGGAGGAGAAGGATGAAGGAGCAGGTAGTCCGAGAAAAGCATACATACATACATACAAACATACATACATACATACATACATACATACATACATACATACATACATACATACATACATACATATGGGTATGAGTAAGTATCTCATTTACTTCTTTGCCACATTTATCACTGACGAGGGGAGGGTTCTTTTTGAACTAACCCTGAAATCGGTCCAATATGGTAATAATGGAATTTTTTAGAGATTTCTGTCGACTTTTTTCGAGTAGCGTGCGTACTGGGGAAAAAATTATATGGTAAATGGACAATATGTCCAATTTTCCGCATATTTGGCATTAGAAATTTTTTCGTTTGCCCTTATTTATAAGTTACATACATATATATATATATATTATCATATTCCTCCCTCTTTTCCTTTTTCTTCTTCCTCACTCTGTTATACGCTTTCCTTTTTCGTATCATCAGAATTCGTGGTTGAGGTACCAGGTTACTGGATTCATAACTTCAGCGACGGAGTGAATTAGTTAGGCAAAGTAAAAAATATATACCGTAAATCCTCGAGTATAATCCGCATTTTCCCCCCCAAAATTTAACGGTCAAAATCCCTAGTTCGTACTATATACGAGGTTAAAAATGAAAAATATTTTCTAAGCAATGTCCGAGTCTCTATTTGCTGTCCGGCAATGTTTATTTAGACGCATTTTGTGATGTCGGGTGCGAAAATACCTTAAGCTAAGCCTGAAAGCAATGAAGTCATAAAAGAATCATCCATAACTTGCAGTAAGCAAAGTATTCAAAACACAGAATTACATGTAACAAAATCAATTTGCAAACATATTTACATTCCCATATAACAGTTAAGAACATCACCATTATTGTATTACGCATGCGCAGAAGTGTTTGTTCGACTAGGTGCTGCTGGCTTAATTACGCACGACTCAAGTTAGAGAAGGGGTGTGTATTATACACAAGGTTTAGGTTTTTCAGAAGTACAGCCCCCAAAAAATACAGCCTGCGTATTATATTCAAGGGCGGACTATACTCGAGGATTTACAGTATATATATATTGATACGTGATCGTCATTATAATAAGTGTCCTACAACATGACGTTTGCCACAATTTCACAATCATAATTTAGAAGAAGAAGCAGAAGAAAACTTGTGTGGTAAGTAGCTTGCTAACCAACCACATGGTTCCGGGTTCAGTCCCACTGCGTGGCATCTTGGGCAAGTGTCTTCTGCTATAGCCCCGGGCCGACCAATGCCTTGTGAGTGGATTTGGTAGACGGAAACTGAAAGAAGCCTGTCGTATATATGTATATATATGTATGTATGTGTTTGTGTTTGTCCCTCTAGCATTGTGTGTTTACGTCCCCGTTACTTAGCGTTTCAGCAAAAGAGACTGATAGAATAAGTACTGGGCTTACAAAGAATAAGTCCCGGGGTCGATTTGCTCGACTAAAGGTGGTGCTCCAGCATGGCCACAGTCAACTGACTGAAACAAGTAAAAGAGTAAAAGAGTAAATAAGAATAACAGAATAACAGATATAATGAAATGATGGAACAGAACGGGAATAATAGTTTATCAACGTCAAATAGATATATAAGAGAATGATTAAAACAGAACAAGTATAAGCGATTAATACTGCAGAATAGGATTGCGTGGCAGAAGGTTAAGCATATTCTTAGGGGAGAAAACTCGCTATCTTGATGCATGTTGCCTACCGTTGGAGTAAAACTCTGAATTGCAGTTACTTCCCCCTTTTTGTCCCCAGTGTTATAGGGTCCTGTAAAAGGCAAGCCGTCTGTACAGTCTTTTCGGGTCTGAGTTTTAGGAATGGATGCCTTTTTGCTGTTACTTGTTTCAAGCATTTGACTGCGGCCATACTGGGGCACCGCCTTGAAGGGGTTTTAGGGCTTATCTTATTTTCAAACCTGGTAATTATTCTATCGGACTTTCTTTGCCGAACTATTAAGTTATAGGGACGTAAACAAACCAATACTAGTCGTCGAACAGTGGTGACGAACAGACACAAATACAAAGCTACACACACACACACACACGTGTGTGTGTGAGTTGTGTCTGAGAAGAATCATTGTGCCTTTCACATATGTAATCTTGCAAACAAGATGCAAAAACGAAGGATTTCTTCGCCCTCGTGTGTAACTTTTCTGTCTGGCAGTCGCCATGATAGATCGTTAGCTACTACGCACATTTTTTTCTCTCCTTGTTTTTTCTGTGTCCCTTTCTGTAGAAGAGCGTAGGCTCGAAACGTAAAAGACTTTTTCTTTTCCTGAGCGTTATACTAATACATCTGTTTGTTTTGTACACCACCTGTCTTCGTCTTTTGTTTTTTTCGTAAACTCTCCCCTTATATAAATATATATATATATATATATATGTATATATATATGTATATATATATGTATATAACAAAATTAGAGAATGGAGAAACATACTTAAATTAATAAAACATCAACTATCCGATGATACCCAATCAATACTTTAATACACCATTACATATGAGTAAAGGCATTATACAAAATGAGATATACAGTAATAGTAAAAAGATAAAGAGATATAAGTAAAAAATTTCAAATATAATATGCAATTAAATCAAAACTGACAGCTGTTTCGGCAGTGAGGGCAGTCATACCTCATTTAACCTCTAAGCCATAAAGGCAGGTATAAATGAGGCATTAACAAGGATGCCCCACGGCCTCTTCAGAGAATTAAATTAAATTTGTTATAATTGTGAAAATTGTTATATATGTATATATATGTATATATATATATATATATATATATATATATATATATAAGACAGGCTTCTTTCCGTTTCTGTCTACCAAATCCACTCACAAGGCTTTGGTCGGCAGGGGGCTATAGTAGGATGCATAAAGAAAATGAGAAGAAAAAACAAAAAGAAAGAAAAACAAACAGGTGATATAGAATAATAATGTAGAATAGTTATGACAGAATGGCGGAATAGAAGGATCAATGATTAGAAGAACGGAGGTATAACAGATTAATAATATTGAACAGGAATAGGGGTCGATATAATGAAACAGACCCCTTCTCGCAAAAATGTCAAGCCTAATACCTATAGAGTGGGCGATACAAGGACAGACAAGGGGTCTGGGGACGAATGGAACAGAAAACAAAAATATTATTAAATACAGCTGCACCAAACAGTGAAATCTCTACTTAATCCTTTGTCATCCATAATCTCCAGCAAAGATATTCTTGCAATAACAATCATGTCTTTCTTTTGTGTTTCGTTTTCGTTTTTGTTGTTGTTTTTATTGGGTTTTTTTTCAGGGGTGGTGAGGTGGGACCCTGTATGAGTATGTAGGCGCTGGTATGACTAACTACAAGGTGGCGAGCTGGCAGAATCGTTAGCACGCCGGGCGAAATGCGTAGCCGTATTTCGTCTGCCGTTACGTTCTGAGTTCAAATTCCGCCGAGGTCGACTTTGCCTTTCATCCTTTCGGGGTCGATAAATTAAGTACCTATTGCTTTATTACCCACAAGGGGCTAAACATAGAGGGGACAAACAAGGACAGACATAGATATTAAGTCGATTACATCGACCCCAGTGCGTAACTGGTACTTAATTTATCGACCCCGAAAGGATGAAAGGCAAAGTCAACCTCGGCGGAATTTGAACTCACAACGTAACACAGACAAAATACCGTTAAGCATTTCGCCCGGCGTGCTAACGTTTCTGCTAGCTCTCCGCTCATTAAATTAAGTACCAGTTACGCACTGGGGTTGATGTAATCGACTTAATACCTATGTCTGTCCTTGTTTGTCCCCTCTATGTTTAGCCCCTTGTGGGTAGTAAAGAAATAGGTATTTCGTCTGCCGCTACGTTCTGAGTTCAAATTCCGGCCGAGAGACTTTGCCTTTCATCTTTTCGGGATCGATAAATTAAGTACCAGTTACGCACTGAGGTGGATGTAATCGACTTAATCCCTTCGTCTGTCCTTGTCCTTCCCCTCTATGTTTAGCCCCTTGTGGGTAATAAAGAAATAGGTATTTCGTCTGCCGCTACGTTCTGAGTTCAAATTCCGCCGAGGTCGACTTTGCCTTTCATCCTTTCGGGGTCGATTTAATAAGTACCAGTTACGCACTGAGGTGGATGTAATCGACTTAATCCCTTCGTCTGTCTTGTTCCTCCCCTCTATGTTTAGCCCCTTGTGGGTAATAAAGAAATAGGTATTTCGTCTGCCGCTACGTTCTGAGTTCAAATTCCGCCGAGGTCGACTTTGCTTTTCATCCTTTCGGGGTCGATTTAATAAGTACCAGTTACGCACTGGGGTCGATGTAATCGACTTAATCCGTTTGTCTGTCATTGTTTGTCCCCTCTATGCTTAGCCCCTTGTGGCCAGTAAAGAAATAGGTATGACTAACAACGATGTGAAGAACCTTGCCTTGCAACCATCTGGTTGGTTCCGAGTTCAATCCTACCGCGCGGCACACCTTGGGTAAATGTTTTCTACTATACCCTGGGTCAGCCAATTCCTTGTGAGTGAATGGAACCTACTCTGTGTGTGTGTGATTGCTTTGATAACAGGTATTTGTCTGCGTCTCTGTAACCTAGCAGTTCGCCAAAGGATCAATAGAATAAGTACCACTTTTAAGTACTAGAATCGATTTGTTTGACTAAAACCCTTAAAGTTGGTGCTCCAGCATGGTCGCGGTCCAGTTACTGAAACATACGATAAGATATATAAAAGCGTGGTTGTGTGGTAAAAAGTTTGCTTCTCAACCACATGGTTCTGAGTTCAGTCCCACTGCATGGCACCTTGGGCATGTCTTCTACTACTAAGGCTTTGGGCCAAGCAAAGCTTTGTGAGTGGATTTGGTAGACGGAAACTGAAAGAAGCCCGTCGTATGAGTGTGTGTGTGTTTGTCCCCCAAGCCATCACCGTTTGACAACTGGTGTTGGTGTGTTTACGTCCCTGTAACTTAGCGGTTAGAATAAGCACTAGTCTTTAAAAGAATAAGTGCTGGGGTCGATTTGCTCGACTGAATGAAACACCTCAAGGCGGTGCTCCAGCACGGCCGCAGTCAAATGATTGAAACAAGTAAAAGAATAAGGGAATGTGTGTGTGTGTGTGTGTGTGGTGTGTGTGTGTGAGAAAGAGAGAGGAAGGAGAAAGACCGAGCAACTTGGAGCAAACTTATACAAAATATGTAAACGAAAAAAATGCGGTGACTTCAGCCATTTGCATATCAGTACATTTCGCTGGCAGTGAGCAAATTACTGGGGTTGCATGGGTCGGAAGCAATTTAGAATCACATAAAATAACGTTTAATAAACGTGAGATATATAGGGAAAAACCATTTTTGAATTTAAAAAAAAGAAAAGAAAAACTGCCTTCACTCTATCTATCTATCTATCTATCTATCTATCTATATCTATCTGTCTATCTATCTGTCTGTCTATCTATCTATCTATCTATCTATCTATCTATCTATCTATCATCTATTTATCTATCTATCTATCTGTCTGTCTGTCTATCTATCTATCTATCTATCTATATCTATCTGTCTATCTATCTATCTATCTATCTATCTATCTATCTATTTATCTATCTATTTATCTATCTATCTATCTGTCTATCTATCTATCTATCTATCTATCTATCTATATCTATCTGTCTATCTATCTGTCTGTCTATCTATCTATCTATCTATCTATCTATCTAATCATCTATCTATCTATCTATCTATCTATCTACCTCTCTATCTATCTGTCTATCTATTTATGCCTATCTATCTATTTCTCTCTCTCTATCTATCTATTTCTCTCTATCTATCTCTCTATCTATCTATCTATCTATCTCTAGCTCCATCTCTCTCTATTTATCTATCTATCTGTCGTTTCATCCATTTGTCTGTCTATCTTTCTATCCAGGACAAAACCCGAGAACACCTCGAAATTATCAAGCACGCTGTCCTACAATATTTTCTGTCCAATTATCTTCCATTTTATGTCCCATTCTTGTACTATTGTATTCCCCCTCTCTCTCCCCTGTCTCTCTCTCTTTCACTTACTCCCTTACTATCCGTTTAGCTCTCTCTTCCCTCTCTCTTTCACTCCCTTATCTCATTCACCATTTTCTCTCTCTATCTCTCTCATTCTAGTTTGCTCTCACTGAATCTCTCTCATATATGCTCTTAACAGTCTTTCTACACACGCACACAAAAATATTAATACACACACACACACACGCACGCATAAACACACACATATTCCTTCCTCTTTGGTTGTCCTTCCCCTCTCTTTCTACGTCTCTGGCTATCTTTCTCTCCTCTCAGTCTCTATCCATCCATCTATCTATCTATCTATCTATCGCCCTTATATTATGACCTCTTTCTCTTCCATTTTCCACTTCATTTTCCATCTCGTCTCTCCTCTTCTTCTCTCATTCTGCCACTGTTTCTCTCTATCTCTCTCTCTCTCCCTCTATCTATCTCTCCTTCTCTCTGCCACTGTTTCTCTTTCTCTATCTCTCTCTCTCTCTCTCCCTCTATGTCTATCTATCTCTCCTTCTCTCATTCTGCCACTGTTTCTCTCTCTCTCTTTCACTCTCTCTCTCTATCTATCTATCTATCTATCTATCTCTCCTCTTGCGTGTGTTTGCGCGCCTTTCTGTGTGCGTGCGTATCTATATATATATATATATATATATATATATGTGTGTTATGCATTTGTGTGTCTATGGATGTATGTGTACATCCGTATGTGTGTATCTATTTGCCTATATCTGGTTATCTATCTGTCTCTACCTCTTTACCGTCCATAGATTCGCCATTTTATTTTAATTTCCCCATTGCTCTTCATATCTCT
>NC_043020.1:5497997-5512997 GCF_006345805.1 Octopus sinensis
TTATAAATATTTTCAGTAAATTTCATACACAACCTGGGAGCACAAGACAGACTGACAAGCCATTTTAGTTGAAAAACAGGAAACATGATGATTTAGTCAAGGCCCTCAAGGAAAAGGGGTCTGACACAAGCTCAAGAACAGTGGGGGTGCTAGCACATTCTTTAAGATTGGTGGGGACAGCAATGTAAATGCTTTGAACATCCCCCAGAAAAACTGGGTTTGTATTTCTTAAGCAAATTTCATTCCTTGCACTTGGGGTTGGACAGGTTTATAAATCCTAACAGTAAATTCCACACCCAACTTGGACCACGAGGCAAACTGACAAGACATTTTAAATATTTTTTTGCTGTGAAAAAGAGGAAAAATATGATCTAGGCAGGGCCCTTCATCATAAGGGCAATCCCCCAGACCTTGTGGTTTCACCCCACATCAGCTTTATATTGATCACACACATGCAATAGAACCTAATCCAGATCATATTTTATACATGGGTTTATATTATGAATGAATTTAGCTGCTATTTCTAATATATCAAATGAGAAGGTTACTATCTGCTTTTGTGATAGATATATCCATCACTCATACACACTCTTTTATATATATAGTCAACAGAATATAATGTGTATATAGGTGTTTGTATGTAACTTATGAAGTAATTTGTATCCTGTATAATGAATGATGTGTATAAATATGTGTAGTAATGTATGTTTATTGCATGTAGAATATGTGGTATAATGTGTAGAATGAAATTGTATATGTGTCTTTATAGTATGTACATGTATATTTGTCTGTGTGTGTGTGTATATATATATATATATATATATATATATATGTTGTGTGTGTGTACATATATTTGTGTGTATATATTTGTATGTATATATATATATATACATATATATATATGTGCCCCAGCATGGCCACAGCTCATTAGCTGAAACTGGAAAATCAAAATCATATATGTGTATATACATATATCTTCATATATATTTGTGTATATATATATATTTGTGTATATATATATATTTGTGTATATATATATATTTGTGTGTATATATATATGTACATATATATTTGTATATATATACATACACACACACATATCTGTGTATATATATATATGTACATATATTTGTGTGTATATATATGTATGTACACATTTTTATGTGTGTATGTACAGAAATATTTGTGTATGTATATATATATGTGTGTACATATATATTGTGTATGTATATATATAATATATATATATATATATGTACATATCTGTGTATACATGAAACCAATGGTATTTCTCTAACATTGTTATATTATACATACAAAATATATATATATGACAAATCAATTTGGACAACAGATGTCCAAGAGACATGTGATTTTATGTATGTACATATATATATACATAAATACATACATATATTTGTGTGTTTGTCTATACACATATATTTTAACACCATAAATAAATGTCTTTCATCGCCACACTCCTTATAATTTTCCTCTAAAACATCCCAAAATTCATTATTTTCTGATTTGGTACTTTGAAGCGTTTGGTATTCATGTTTTCAAAATCACTTGGAATTTGGCCAAATGGTTGTGAGAAGGTCCGATTCCAGTGACCTACATATCAAAATACTGAAAGCTTGAAAGAGCAAATATTCAAAAGGCCAAATTTTTAAAATATTTTAAGAGAAAATTGCAAGCGTAATTGAGAAGCACAGGTGTGGCTGTGTGGTGTGAAGTACGCTTCCTGCTCACATGGGTCTGGGTTCAGTCCCACTGCATGGCAGTACAACCATAGAAAGACTTCCACATTTAGTAGGCATTTATGTATATATGTGTGCGTGTGTCCAGTCACTCCCTGACGGTCAGTGTTGGTTTGTTAACATCCCTGCAACTTAGTAGCTCAGCAAATAGAGTCAGATGGAATAAGTATCAGACTGACTTAACCTTTCAAGATGGTGCCCCAGGATGGCCACAGCCCTGTGACTGAAATATGTGAAAAAGATATATGATAAAACAGAATTAGCTTCACACAATATATGTTTAAAGCTTTAAAAGGGGATTTATTAGAACATCATACAGCAAAAAACTCTAGGGAGGGAATAAGCCCTCCCCACCAATCTTTTGGCCCTTAATTCTTTACACTCTAATGCGGTTGGGGACAGCATCTAGCCCATGACTGCTGCCATTTTCCTGTGCCATTATCTACATTGCAGCTTTCCTCAATGGTTGCGATGCCCTAGAACCAAGATGATTTGGGTGTTATAAGCCCTACACCCCAATCTTTTGGCCCTTAATTCTTTACATTCTAAGGCAGCTGGGGCAGCATCTAGGCCATGACTGCTGCCATTGTCCACATTGCAACCTTCCTCGATGGTAAAGATGCCCTAGAACCAAGATGCTTTGGGTATTATAAGCCCTACCCCGCCAATCTTTTGGCCCTTAATTCTTTACATTCTAATGCGTTTGGGGGCAGCATCTAGGCCATGACTTCTGCCATTTTCCTGTGCCATTGTCTACATTGCAACCTTCCTCAATGGTTGAGACGCCCTCGAACCAAAATGCTTTGGGTGTTGTGGTCCCTTTCATTTGAAGACACTCATTGACTAAAAGGTACATTGGGACTTTTGGAATTCCCTTTATTCATGTAGTAAGATGGCTGACAGAATCCCTAGCATGCTGAACAAAATTCTTCATGGCATTTCGTCTGCCTCTATGTTCTGAGCTCAAATCCTACCATGGTCAACTTTACCTTTCAATCCATTTAAGGGTCAATAAAATAAGTACCCATCAAACACTGGAATCTATGTAATCAACTTTTCTCCCTCCCCTAAACCTTCAGCTTTCATACCCACTTTGAAAAGGAATATTATCATCATCATCATTATTATTATTATTGAGTGAGAGAGCAGTTCATGGCATCAAAGTGACACTGGGGTAAAATATACAAAGCCCAATATACCCATCATGACTACCCGTCTGATAAGGGTACACCAGGCACATGCATCACAACCATATGTGCGCGACATGGTGATCTCATATCAAGATAAACAGCACATGACCTTGCAGGTGGGGCCCAGTTAGAATTTTCTTCTGGTTGAGTAGCCCAACCTGCTCAAAAGGTCCCTGAATAAGGGTTGTTTAAAGATGTTGAAAGAACCACCCATGTTTCCAGAGGTGAATTATTCAAACCCCAAAGAATCCCTCTTAACAAATGACTATGATGCTCCCCCACTACTTCTGCTCGTGATCAGAGATGCACATATCGTCAACCACAAAGGGACATTCTCAACTGGTTACGGTCATATTATTATTATTATTATCATTATAGACATTGCACAGTATCCAATATCATGGCGTTGTTGATTGAAGATATTGTATCTACCGGAGCTTTGTACTGTTTGTCAAGTCACAACAAAGACCTCTGATATACACTACTTTATGCAATATGCATGCAGTTCCAAGTAATGCTAATTTTTACAACTACTATTATTATTGTTATTATTATTATTATTCAAATTTCTCTAAGCTTGACTTTGGCTTTCATCCTTTCGGGGTCAATAAATTAAGTACCAGTGAAACTGGGGCTGATGTAATCGACTTTCTTCCAACCCCCAAAATTCTTGACCTTGTGCCTATAGTAGAAAGGATTATTATTATTATTATTATTATTATTCAAATTCTGCCAAGATCAATTTTGCCTTTCATCCTTTCGAGATTGATAAATTAAGTACCAGTCAAGTACTGGGGTCAAGTGTGATCGACCAGTCTCCTCCCCTGAAATTTCAGGTATTTTTCTGAGATACCTGTAGTTAGTCATCAAAACTGGGGTATCTTTCATATACATATATATATTTAGTATCAGATAAAGTTATATAAAAAAAAGATTTTTGGTAATAAATTAAAATTTAAAAATTAGGGTATCAATAGGTAAATATACTTTTGTTGTGTAATCATGAGATGGCATATAGATTAGCCATTCAGCTCACTCACCTTTTGACGAAGGGAGGAGAAAAAGTGAGAGAGAGAGGGTAGCATCAACATTTAGTTGGTACTCACTTTTCAATGGAATAGACGGGGGAAGCAGTGGGAAATGAAGGGCGTTGTTCAAGTGCACAACACATTGTGCGGTCCAGGAATTGAACCCACGACTACTGAACTGCCTGATATCGCCACTTGCCCTGTGATACAGACTTCCTGTTTTAAAGTTATCTACACTGAAATCTTCCATTAAAGCTTCCTGTTAATTCATGCTTCAAACATCGGTTTATGACAAAATTATTTTAAATTCTTCATTGGTTTTAATTGTCACCGGCACAAGTGCCAGTAAGGCGACGCTGGTAACGATCAAGCACCATTCAAGCGTGATCATTACCAGCGTCCCCCTTCTGGCACATGAAAAAGCATTCGAGCGAGGTCGTTGCCAGTGTCGCTGAAGTGGTTCCTGTGCCGGTGGCACGTAAAAAGCACCCACTACACTCTTGGAGTGGTTGGCATTAGGAAGTGCATCCAACTGTAGAAACCTTGCCAGATCAAGATTGGAGCCTGGTGCAGCCTTCTGGTTCGCCAATCCTTAGTCAAATCATCTAACCCATGCCAGCATGAAAAGCGGATGTTAAACGATGATGATGATGATTAATAGAAACAAAAAGCGCATGGATCAGTGGCTAGAGCGTCGGGCTCGCAATCATGAGGTAGTTGGTTCAATTCCTGGACCAGGCTCTGTGTTGTGTTCTTGAGCAAAACACTTCATTTCACATTGCTCCAGTTCACTCAGCCGTTGAAATAAGTTGCTATGTCACTAGTTCCAAGCTGTAGTGGCCCCTTTGCCCTTCCCGTGTATAAGTATATATTATGTGTAATATAATATATATATATATATATATATATATATAATATATATTAATAGGATATATGTATGTATGTATATTAATGTATGTATTATATAGTATGTATGTATATATGTATGTATGTATATATGTATGTAATGTATATATGTATGTATGTATATATGTATGTATGTAGTATGTATGTATGTATTATATTATGTATGTATAATATATATATACATATATGTATGGATGTATTATAAATATGTAGGATATATATTACATATCTATATGTATGTATATATACATATATATATGTATGTATATATATATGTATGTATATATACATATATATGTATGTATATATATATGTATGTATATATATATTTATTTATATATATATGTTTATTATATATATATGCATATGTATGTATGTATATTTAATATATATGTATATATGTTGTATATGTGAATATATACATTATATATATATATATATATATTATAGTTGAGGTTATAAGGGATAATGGCGTCATTGAGACCCAGAGGTGTCAGGTAATGCTGAATAAGTGCTATAGACAGACCATAGTTAAGTTCCAGATTCGGTAATATTGCGAATAAAGGGTTCAACGCTGGTTCTATGTCAGCGTGTGTATATAAGAATTTTTTGCGTTATAAGATAAAAACCAAGGCTGTATAGATATTAGAGCATTTATAGATAGAAGGTCTTACAGCTGTTTCTAGGATATTTATTATTATATCCCTTCATCGGAGACAGTGTGAGGGGATGGTTAAGTCATAGTTAGTTCAGATGTGATACAAAGTAGAGAGTGAGGTGGAGGAAAGAAAATAGATGCAAGATATGTAGGGATATTGAAGTTGTAAATCCATTTTTTAGGCATAATGGTATATATGCAATATTCCAATATCCTATGTGTAAAGTCCAAAAGTCCAACAGAGTTTAAAATGGGTCCTTCCAAATATAGAGTTTATACACAATGTGAGATTCCCTTATGTGTGAGAGGCCCTTTGTCACCAGCAGAGGTAAGAGCTCTCTGAACTTTTCCCAGGCTATTCTTATTCTAGCAGCTATACTTCCAGCACACCCTGCCCCGCTACTGACATGGTCACCTAGGTAACGGAAGCTATCAACTACTTCTAGTTTTTCTCCCTGGAATGTGGCGGAAGTTGTTCTCTGCACATTTTCAGTGTTTATTGTTCCTGAGCATCTGCCACATACAAAAACTATCTTCCCAGTTAGCCTTCCTTTGATATTGCTGCACCTCTTATGCGTCCATAGCTTACACTTGGGTACATCTTATAGAGTTTCTACCTACACCTTTTTTACAGATCAAGCAGGGCCATCTACCTGAAGGGATTTGTGGTTTGCCTGCCTTCCTACTTATTAGGACATTGGTTTTAGCTAGGTTGATTCTAAGGCCCTTCAATTCTAATCCTTGTTTCCACACCTGAAACATCTCGAGTTCTGATAGTGATTCAGTAATTAAAGGAAGGTCGTCAGCATAGAGGAGCTCCCAGGGGCATCCTGTCTTGAATTCCTCTGTTATTGCCTGGAGGACTATGATAAATAAGAAGAGGCTAAGGACTGAACCTTGGTGGACCCCTACCTCTACCCGGAATTCTTCACTGTACTCGTTGCCAACCCTCACCTTACTGACATTGTCCCTGTACATGCCTTGCACAGCTCTCACTAACTATTCATCTATCCCTAGTTTCCTCATTGACCACCAAATAAGGGATCGGGGGACCCAGTCAAAGGCTTTCTCTATGTCAACGAAAGCCAGATACAGAGGTTTATCTTGGCTAGGTATTTCTCCTGCAGCTGTCTTACCAGAAATATAGCATCAGTGATGCTTTTCCCTGACATGAACCCAAACTGCATCTCACCTAAACTGACTCTCTCCCTAATTAGTTGGGCTATGACCCTCCCCGTGACCTTCATTATCTGATCCAACAACTTGATACCTCTGTAACTATTTGTATCTAAAGCGTCACCTTTAGTTTTGTAGCAGTTGATTATAGTGCTGCTACACCAGTCATTGGGTATGACTCCTTCGTGTATCACCTAGTTAACTATACGGGTGACTAGGCTATAGCCCACACTGCCAGATGTTTTGAGCATCTCTGCAGTGATTCCTGATGGACCAGGGGCTTTCCCTATCTTCATACTTTTAATTGCCTTAACTACCAAGGAACTGTCAACTTGGATAGCTGGTCCCTATATATATATATATATATGCCAGCATGGCAAACAGACGTTAAACAATGATGATGATGATATGTATATATATATATATATGTGTGTGTGTATATATATATGTGTGTGGTGGATATGTATGTATATATATACATGTGTGTGTATATATATAGTATATATGTGTATATATATATGTATGTATATATATGTGTATATACGTGTGTGTGTGTGTATATATATATGTGTGTGTGTGTATATATACACACATATACCACACACACATACTGTGTGTGGTATATGCTTTGAGAAACATGTTAACCAGTTAAACAGGTTAAAAGGTAATATTTTTTTCTTTTGCAAATCTCCTATTTAACTGGACATTCATGCGTAAACAAAGCATTGTACCCTAAATTTGGTAGGAGTAAATAAATACATTCACACACATACATATCTCTCTCCACCGCTTCCATACATAGATGTGTGTGCGTATACATACATACCTACATACATGCAGACAGATAGATAGAGATATATAGATAGATAGAAAGAAAGAAATACATATGTGTGGTTTGTAGTTCAACTGATAATAGAGTAAAGATATGAATAAGAAACACAGAGATACAAAGGCACAGAGCACCCAACCAGAATCCCAGAGGTGCCCAGTTCAATTCCGTGTTGCAGCTTGCTACACATTTTCCATTTTCTAAGGGCAGTTCCCCAATCTACTAAGCTGTTTTTCACAGTTAAATCTGCATCCAAGATTTCCTTTATTTTCTGTAATACACAGAAATTTAATCAACTTTTGTACTGGTCAAAAGAGGTAAGCATTCCCTCTGTTGAACATCCATCAATGTTATATCACCTGAAGAAATGAATCAATGATGACCAACCGGATGCCCAAGGATACCACAGGCTACACCGTGATCTTAAGAGACATGTGATTTCTGGAAACACACATAGCAATGCACTGAATGTTTGTAAATTCCATCCTAGAGTTATTGTTATTATTACTATATACATATAATCATTATCGTTTAATGTCCGTTTTCCATGCTAGCATGGGTTGGACAGTTTGACCGGGTTCTGGGAAGCCAGGAAGCTGCACCAGGCACCAGTCTGATCTGGTAGTGTTTCTACAGCTGGATGCCCTTCCTAACGCCAACCACTCTGAGAGTGTAGAGGGTGCTTTTACATGCTACCGGCACGAGGGCCAGTCAGGCGGTACTGGCAATGGCCACGCTCAAAATGGTGTTTTTTTACGTGCCAGCTGCACAGAAGCCAGTCTAGCGGCACTGGCAACAACCTCGCTCGAATGTTTTTTCACGTGCCAGTAAGGCAACACTGGTAATGATCATGCTCGAATGATGCTTTTTATGTGCCACCAGCAAAATATATATATATATGTATATTTGGAAGATTTTGGAGGGCTTAGCTCCCAATTTTGGAACTGACAGCTATACCAATCCTCAAACTGGATGGCACTGCATCATACCAAAGATCCCATCTTCCTTATCAAAAATAAGGACACAATACTGCAATAGTCTGGGTTTTAAGGGCCTGCAATTGCTCAACATCCTTCCAGGCAACCCTAGAGATCTACATGGTGTTGATGTGGAAGTTTTCAAGGAATGTCTGGACAGATTTCTGTCTGAGATGCCAGATGAACCCACATCGTGGCAGGAGGCGCAAAGAGGAGCAGCTCCATCCAACTCACTACTTCACCAAAAACAGTATCAGAAACAACACTGAGTAACTACAAGTGGTGCTCAAGCATGACCTCAGCCCTGGGCTAAAACCAATAAAAGATATCGTCGTCATCGTTTAACAACCATTTTCCATGGATTGGACAGATTGATAGGAACTGGTAAAGCCCAGGGCTACATGTGTGTGTGGTGTATAGGCGCAGGTGTGGCTGTGTGGTAAGAAGCTTGCTTCCCAACCACATGGTTTCAGGTTCAGTCCCACTGCATGACACCCTAGATAAGTGTCTTCTGTTATAGTATTGGGCCAACGCTATAACACACATGTTTGTACATGTATATGTATGTATGTGTGTATGTATTTATATATATGTGTGTGTATTTATGTATTTATATGTATGTGTTTGTGTTTATATATATACACACATACATACATATATATATACGTATATATATTGTGACCTCGTGTGTGCCGTTGGTGATTTTTTTTCCTCCATCTTCCCTTCTCTGGATCTTTCCTTCTCCTATGTTTCCGACAAAGAGCTCCGCTCGAAACGTTAAACCCTCCTTCTTTCCTTCCTTCCTGAGCGTCCAATAATACTATATTTGTTCCACGTCCTCGCGTTGTTGTGTTTTTTTGTGCTTTCTTGTTTGGATTAACTTTATATATGTATATGTGTGTATATATGTATATGTGTGTGTATATATGTATATATATATATATATATATATGTATGTATATACACACATATATACTCTAGCATATATTATCATGCTAATTAATATTAATATACATATATCAATTACAGCCGACACGTGTTAAATACATGAGTCTTGGCATTGAATTCCATTTATTATTTTTTTTCTTTGTTTTAATATTGCACTACCCCACCTCCCTGTGTGTGTGTGTGTGTATGCGCGCATGTGTGTGTGTGTGTGTATGCGCGCATGTGTGTGTGTGTGTGTATGCGCGCATGTGTGTGTGTGTGTATGCGCGCATGTGTGTGTGTGTGTGTATGCGCGCATGTGTGTGTGTGTGTATGCGCGCATTGTGTGTGTGTGTGTGTGTATGCGCGCATGTGTGTGTGTGTGTGTGTGTGTGTATGCGCGCATGTGTGTGTGTGTGTGTATCGCGCATGTGTGTGTGGTGTGTATGCGCGCATGTGTGTGTGTGTGTGTATGCGCGCATGTGTGTGTGTGTATGCGCGCATGTGGTGTGTGTGTGTATGCGCGCATGTGGTGTGTGTGTATGCGCGCATGTGGTGTGTGGTGTATGCGCGCATGTGTGTGTGTGTGTGTATGCGCGCATGTGTGTGTGTGTGTGTATGCGCGCATGTGTGTGTGTGTGTGCGCGCATGTGTGTGTGTGTGTGTATGCGCGCATGTGTGTGTGTGTGTATGCGCGCATGTGTGTGTGTATGCGCGCATGTGTGTGTGGTGTTATGCGCGCATGTGTGTGGTGTATGCGCGCATGTGTGTGTGTGTATGCGCGCATGTGTGTGTGTATGCGCGCATGTGTGTGTGTGTGTATGCGCGCATGTGTGTGTGTGTGTATGCGCGCATGTGTGTGTGTGTATGCGCGCATGTGTGTGTGTGTGTGTATGCGCGCATGTGTGTGTGTGTATGTAGAAATTAGAGTGAATCTCTCCCACAAGCACATACAGCCTCAATGGAGGTCATGACCTTCACATGTAGTTTAGCTTCAGTCATATTTCTGTGAATGCACACGTATGCATGCGTGTGTGTGTGTGTGTGTGTATATTCTCTCTCTCTCTCTCTCTCTCCCTCCCCCTCTCCTCTCTCTCTCTCTCTTTATCACTCTTTCATTACTCTGTTTACTTGCTGTCTCCCTCTCCTCTTACTCTTCTTTTCACTTCTACTCTCTCTCTCACACACATACACACACACACACACTCTTGAAATTCCGGTTAAAAAAATAAAAGGTGCAAGTTGATCAAAGTCAAAACTGAAATATTTCTGCTGTTTTTCACATGAAAAACCATCATCGTCACCATCAACATCATCATCATTCTTTTATCTGTTTCAGTCATTTCGGTGCGACCATGCTGGAGCACCGCCTCAAAGGGTTTTAGCCGAATAAATTGACCCCCACAACTTATCCCTGTAACCACAAAGTTACAGGGATGTAAACACACCAACATTGGTTGTCAAGCAATAGTGGATGGCGGGGGGAGACAAACACACGTAAATACATATTATATATATGCCCCAGCATGGCCGCAGCCTTCGGGCTAAAACATTTTTAAGAATTAAGGATATATATATGGGAGGCTTCTTTCAGTTTCCGTCTACCAAATCCACTCACAAGGCTTTGGTCAGCCCAAGGCTTTAGTAGAAGACATTTGCCCAAGGTGCCACACACTGGGACTGAACCTGGAACCATGTAGTTGGGAAGTGTGAGGTGAAGGCGGCATGGCTTAGTGGTTAGGGGGTTACATTCACAATCACATGACCGTGGTTTCAATTTCCAGGGCAGCAGTACATAGTGCTCCTTGAGCAAAACACTTCATTTCACATTGCCCCAGTCCACTCAGCTGTACACGGGTCATCCTGCAATGGACTAATGGTCCCATTCCAAGACAGTGCTGGGTTGCCTGCCTGACCAGCAGGGGTGTGGCATCATTCGAAAGCTACAGCATGGCAAGTAAGCGCATTGTGATCAGAGGTGTCAACAATGTTCGATAGTCTGCCTTTTACTTTTTGCTTTTTACTTATTTACCATTAGACTGTGGCCATGCTGGAGCACCACCTTGAGTTTTTAATCAAAACGAATCGACTCATAGTTGTTTTTTAAACTTGGTACTTACTTTATTGGCTCATTTTGCTTAACTGTTAAGTTATGGGAACATAAACAAAGCAACACTGGTTATCAAGCTGTGGTGGGAGACAAACACACACACATATACCACAGGCTTCATGCAGTTTCCATCTGCCAAATCCATTCACAAGGCTTTGGTCAGTCAGAGGCTATAATAAGAGTCACTAACCCGAGATGCCATGCAGTGGGACTGAACCCAGAACCATGTGGTTGGGAAGCAAGCTTCTTACCACACAGCCACACCTGCATCTACAATTAATAAAATGATATAGTAATACGTGGGTCAGATGGAATTTTCCATGGATGGATGCCCTTCCTCTGTGTGTGTGTGTAGGCACGTAAAAAGCATAATTCTACTGGCCCCCGTGCCGGTGGCATGTGAAAAACCACCCACTACACTCTCAGAGTGGTTGGTGTTTGGAAGGGCATCCAGCTGTAGAAACCTTGCCAGATCAGATTGGAGCCTGGTGCAGTTTCCTGGTTTGCCAGCCCTCAGTCAAACCGTCCAACCCATGCCAGCATGGAAAGCAGATGTTAAACGATGAAGATGATGACAATGATATATATATATTGTTACAGGCTTGTCCCCTGCATCTCTCTCCGGCTGAGTATTCCTAATCTTGCGTCTCGTGGGCACTGGTGCCATGTAACACACCTGTGCCAATGGTGCGTAAAAGCATCCAGTACACTCTGTAAAGTGGTTGGCATTAGGAAGGTCACCCAGCCATAGAGACCATGCCAAAACAGACATGGGGTCAGGGCAGCTCTTCAGTTGGTCAGCTCCTGTCAAACCGTTCAACCCATGCCAACATGGAAAAACAGACATCAGGCTCAGTAGTTAGGGCACTGGGCTTACAATCGTGAGAAAGTAAGTTCGATTCCCAGACTGGGCTGTGTGTTGTGTTCTTGAGCAAGCCACTTTATTTCATACAAGCTACTTGCCACACAGCCACTCTTGTGCCTATATGGATTATCATTATTATTATTAAGGCGGCGAGCTGGCAGAAACGTTAGCACGCCGGGCGAAATGCTTAGCAGTATTTCGTCTGCCGTTACATTCTGAGTTCAAATTCCGCCGAGGTCGTCTTTGCCTTTCATCTTTTCGGGGTCGATTAAATAAGTACCAGTTATGCACTGGGGTCGATGTAATCGACTTAATCCGTTTGTCTGTCCTTGTTTGTCCCCTCTGTGTTTAGCCCCTTGTGGGTAGTAAAGAAATAGGTATTTCACTTGTCACTACTTTCTGAGTTCAAATTCCTCTGAGGTCGATTTTGTCTTTCATCCTTTTTTCGGGTCAATAAATTAAGTACCAATGGAGTACTGGGGTCAATATAACTGACTAGTTCCCTCCCCAAAAATTGCTGCCCATTATTGTTGTTATTATTATTATCATTATGACTAAGGTGGTGAGCTGGCAGAATTGTTAGCATGCCAGGTGAAATGCTGAGCGGTATTTTGTCTGTTGCTACATTCTGAGTTCAAATTCCACCAGGGTTGATTAAATAAGTACCAGTTACATACTGGGGTGCAGAAAAGATTATTATACTTGGTATCATTATTATAGTTGTTATTGTTATCATCATCATCATTATTATTATTGGGAATTTTTTACTTGTTGAATTTCTCTTGTTACCATGTTTACATGGACCTTTTTTTTTTCGCAAAACCCTTTATTTCTATCGTCCTATGTTTGTCGTTTCATGTTTTTGGTTTTATATTAGCCCTTGTGGCCAATAAAACCAGAATTAATTATCATCATCATCATCATTATCATTATCATTTATTATTATGATAATTATTATTATTAATATTGTTGTTGTTGTTAAGTTGGTGAGCTGGCAGAATCGTTAGCATGCTGGGCGAAATGTTTCACAGAATTTCCCCCATTGCTACATTCTGGGTTCAAATTCCGCCGGAGTCGACTTTGCCTTTCATCCTTTCGGGGGCCGATTAAATAAGTACCAGTAAAACACTGGTCGATGTAACTGACCAGTTCCTTCCCCTCAATTTTCGGGCCTTGTACCTTTAGTAGAAACGATTATTGTTATACTATTGTTGTTATTATTGTTATTATTTGTTATTTCTAGGAAGGACACGCTGTTGTAGAGACCATGCCAAAGCAGACAGAGCACATGGCAGCACTCGGGGCCTGTCGAATTCTAATAATTGAACCCATGTCAGCAAGGAAGATGGACATTAAAAGATGAAGATAAATTTTGTAGGAGCTTGGTCCTTCCATCTGGCACTACATGGAGGTAAGACCATCTTTGTTATTGTTGTTGTTGTTGGTTCCAGTAAGGTTTTAATTAGGCCCACTACCTATGATCGAAGGTGTGATTAGCCCGTGGGGAAGAGGGGTTGGGGTTGGGGGGGGGGGGTCAATGAAGGACTGCATTACCTGGTGGTACCTTCATTTAAAATGACACTAAGCTGCAATTCAAGTTGGATCTGGCTGGTGTGTCTAGCAATTTGAACAACCACTTAGAGGCTCTCTGATCAGACTCTGCATTCACACACACACACACACACACACACGTGTATGTGTGTGTGTGTGTACATTTCTTTTACTTATTTCAGTCACTTGACTGTAGCCATGGTGGAGCACTGCCTTAAAAGTGTTTTTGTTGAACAATTCGACATCAGGACTTATTTTTAAAGCTTAGTACTTACTCTATTAGTCTCTTTGCGTGCGCACGTAAATATATTTATGAAGAAATAATTGACAAGGGAATAAGAAACTGTCATGAGCTTCATTAGCTTACAGTTGTTTCTGCTATAAGATGCAATACACTCGTAGTTGGGTGTTTGTGTATCATCCTATTGCTTCATCAGAGCTTCAAAAATGAAATGCAATTTCATTTGGGAAAGCATTTATGTCTACATATATATATATACATATATATATATACAGAAAAGCATTGCCAATGCAAAAACATAGACATATGTAGGAAAAACATTTAGGAGTTTGAATGCAAGGAGCCAATCCTTACTTCATCTCCATGGATACTCTAACAAGGATTTAGGTTGGTTAGTTCTACTGGACTCCAGTCAAAAAATTCTGATAAAGTGCATCCTTTCTCTGTGTGTGTGTGTGTGTGTGTTTCTGCTCTTGTCCTGACATCATGTGATGGTTGTAAATAAACATCATCATCATCATCATTATCATTATCATTTATTATTATGATAATTATTATTATTAATATTGTTGTTGTTGTTAAGTTGGTGAGCTGGCAGAATCGTTAGCATGCTGGGCGAAATGTTTCACAGAATTTCCCCCATTGCTACATTCTGGGTTCAAATTCCGCCGGAGTCGACTTTGCCTTTCATCCTTTCGGGGGCCGATTAAATAAGTACCAGTAAAACACTGGTCGATGTAACTGACCAGTTCCTTCCCCTCAATTTTCGGGCCTTGTACCTT
>NC_043020.1:5517997-5522997 GCF_006345805.1 Octopus sinensis
TTATATTTAAAGTAATTGAAAGAAACACAGAGCATCTCAACAGAAATATGGTAACGAAAGGGTTAATTAACATGAAATTTTGATAAAAGGTTGTTATTTAGATCACCTTAAAATAGGAAGTTTGTATGATTGACCCAAGGGGTGACCTCAGTTGGTTTTATATCAGAAGTGTTAACACCTGTCATTTACCTTCCCTTCCTATTGCAGGATCTTATCACCAGTCATTCCCTCTAAATACATCAATTGATAACTTTTACTAAATAAACTTCCTCAAATCACATACCACCATTTAACCCCCTCCCCCCTTTTTTAGTGTGATATTTCTGTCCAAATAAACTGTATTGGTTTTGATTAATTTTGAATGATAAGAGTAGGGGTGGCTGTGTGGTAAGTAGATTGCTTACAAACCACATGGCTACAATAGTATCGGGCGAACCAAATCCTTGTGAGTGGATTTGGTCAACGTAAACTGAAAGAAGCTCGTCGTCATATATATGTATCAATATATATATATATATGTGTGTGTGTGTGTATCTGCGTTTGTACCCCAACATCGCTTGACAACCGATGCTGCAAACACACCAATCTCGGTTGTCAAGCGATGGTGGGGGGACAAACACAGACACACATACACATATACGACGGGCTTCTTTCAGTTTCCATCTACCAAATTCACTCACAAGGCTTTGGTTGGCCCGAAGCCTTAGTAGAAGACACTTGCCCTAGGTGCCACACAGTGGGACTGAACCCGATACCATGCGGTTGGTAAGCAAGCTACTTACCACACGGCCACTCCTATGCATACAATACGTTATCCTTGTTTCACTTAGTTTTGAAAATATTGAAAATTTATGGATACAATTTTGTCATTGTGAAACCAATGTTTGTAAGGTAAAATTAACATGAAATTTTTATGCAAGGTTATAATTTAGATTATTTTAACCTCCTAGCATTTAAACTGGCCATATCTGACCTAATTTTATGTTCAAAGTGGCCACATCTGACCTCTCGTACTAACCATACAATGTCATTCTAAAACTCCACAATCACCTCATCTAAATCCCAAGGCTATGAGATAATGCATGATAAATTCAAAACAATGTAAATAAACAACCATTACATTTGACAGAGTAATCTAAATATTAAAGGGTTAAAACAAAAAGTTAGTATCCTACAATCAGGGGCCATATCAGACTGTTTGGTGTCAAAAGGGTTTAAGCCCCCTATATCCCATCCCATCTATTACTTTTCATTCCCCGTTTAAAATTTTTCTTTTTCTTAAAACAAGGTGATTTTAAGTAGATAAGGTCTGGGGTCTTAACTGCTTAAGTGTGATAATTGCTGGAGCGGGGCAGAGGAAATAACAGGGCTTTGCGTTCGTATCCGGCCGGTGAACCGGAGTTTGTGTTTTCTGTGACTTAAACACTGACAGTGAAATATTTTCACATCTAGAAACTTTCCGGTATGATTTGAAGAAGAACTGGCTGCTCTTTCTAGCAAGTCGAGGTAGAGTATGGTTCTGGTTATTCGATTGTGGGGGGGGGGGGCAGAGTGTGACAGTATTGTAGTTGTACATTGTGCACCGTGGAGGCACAATGGCCCTGTGGTTAGGGCAGCGGACTCGTGGTCGGAGGATCGCGGTTTCGATTCCCAGACGGGCATTGTGTGTGTTTATTGAGCGAAAACACCCAAAGCTCCACGAGGCTCTGGAAGGGGATAGTGGCGACCCCTGTTGTATTCTTTCGCCCCAACTTTCTCTCACTCTTTCTTCCTGTTTCCTTAGTAACGCTGTGATGGACTGGTGTCCCGTCCATCTAGGGGGAACACATACGCCATAGAAACCAGGAAACTGGGCCCATGAGCCTAGCTAGGCTTGAAAAGGGCGCATAAATACAAAAAAAGCATTGTGCACCACAGCAGAAGTAATCAAGATGGACTTAGCATCACATTTACCACTTTGCTGCTCTTATGTATTTGTTGGAGTGGCTACAACTGAGGAGAATTTCATGTGGTGGTTTATTATAGATGTGACTGTGTGGTAAGAAGCTTATTCCCAACTACAGGGTCCCAGGTTCAGTTCCACTGTGTGACACATTGGGCCAGTGTTTTCTACTATAGCTTAGGGGGCGAACCAAAGCGTTGTTAGTGGATTTTGTAGATGGAAAACGAAAGAAGCCCATTGTATGTGTGTGTGTGCATGTCTTTGCATCTGTGTGTCTTTGTGTTTTAACAACTGGTGTAGGTTTGTTTACCTCCCTGTAACTTAGTGGTTCAGCAAAAGAGACCGATAGAGTGCGTACCAGGTTTTAAAACCAAAAAAAAAATTTGTAATGGGGTGAATTAGTCGAACTAAAAATTCTTCGAGGTATGCCCCAGCATGGCCACAGTTTAATGGCTGAAGCAAATAAAAAGGAAGAAATGAGTTGGTCCTCGTTGGCTGTCCACAAGTTAGGAAGGCATTGGTTGTAGGCAACGACCAGGCTGCAGTTCAGGTTTCTTAATATTTAATTAACCTGCGTCGTTATATTTACAAATGTACGCTCAATAAATAAATTAATGGATCGATAGTCAACGAACATGGTGGTAACGAATCTTGTGTATACAACTCGCTCGCTAATGAAATGAAGGTGATGCGAGAAAATTAATCACTGCAGATAATTAATACATGTTCTTGGACACAACAAGGAAAGGTTAGTGTCCTTTGTCGATTGTGATATAAAAGCACGTTGCTTAACCTCGTTACATACACATTTTTTTTTTCCAATTTCCATGCAAAGAATATATTTTTTTTATTATTATTTTTGTTTTTTATTCTTTTACTTGTTTCAGTCATTTGATTGCAGCCATGCTGGAGCACTGCCTTTTAGTCGAACAAATCAACACCCCAGGACTTACTCTTTGTAAGCCTGGTACTTATTCTATCGGTCACTTTTGCCGAACTGCTATGTTACGGGGACGTAAACACACCAGCATCAGTTGTCAAGCGATGTTCAGGGGACAAACACAGACCCACAAACATATACACACACACATACATATATACGACGGGCTTCTTTCAGTTTCCGTCTACCAGATCCACTCACAAGGCTTTGGTCAGCCCGAGGCTATAGTAGAAGACACTTGCCCAAGGTGCCACGCAGTGGGACTGAACCCAAAACCATGTGGTTCATAAGCAAGCTACTTACCACACAGCCACTCCTACACCTACAAAGAATTAAGAAACTGAATTAGGTTCTACTGAGATTCGAACTCAGATCGCTGGATTCAGAGTCCAGAGTGCTAACCATTACACCACAGAAGCCCATAATATATATATGTATATGTATGATGGTCTTCTCTCAGTTTCTGTCTACCAAATCTATTCAAAAGGTTTTGGTCAGCCCAAGACTAGTAGAAGACACTTGCCCAAAGCGCCATGCAATGGGACTGAACCCAGAACCATGTGGTTGGGAAGCAAGCTTCTTACCCCACAGTCACACTGCACCTATTTTGAATCTGTATAAAGAAGACAAAGTACACAAATTATTTTGGATCAGTTTTGATTTATGATGAAGTCACTGATGGAAATGATCGTTACAGATCGTTAGTGACAGAAAACAGGAATAACATCATTAACGAAGTATTCCGGGTTAGAAATTAGTGACAGATACTTCAGAGGATAATGAACTCTCTCTCTTTTACTCTTTTACTTGTTTCAGTCATTTGACTGCGGCCATGCTGGAGCACCACATTTAGTCGAGCAACTCGACCCCGGGACTTATTCTTTTTGTAAGCCCAGTACTTATTCTATTGGTATCTTTTTGCCAAACCGCTAAGTGGCGGAGATGTAAACACATCGTAAAAAGCATCGGTTGTCAAGCAATGCTAGGGGAACAAACACAGACACACAAACATATTCACACACACTTATATATATATACATATATACGACAGGCTTATTTCAGTTTCCGTCCACCAAATCCACTCAAGGCATTGGTCGGCCCGGGCCTATAGCAGAAGACACTTGCCCAAGATGCCACGCAATGGGATTGAACCCGGAACCATGTGGTTGGTTAGCAAGCTACTTACCACACAGCCACTCCTGCGCCTTTATTTTATTTCAGATATATATTTACTAGACATCTCCGAACGAAAATATCTGGGATAATATGTTGAGAGGTTAAAAGTGAAAGAGAGGAGAAAGGGAACTTGCTGGAACAAGCAACATAGGTTCCCCGAGTTCAGTGTTTCTGAACCGGGGTCTTTATGACCCTTGGAGATCCATGTAACTTTCTGTGGTTATACTTCTACAATATGCAAAATATTATATCAATTTTTTTAATACAATCCCTAATAATAGTTAATTATAAAATTGCAAATGGCTATGGGAGTCCAGTAAGGGTAAAATAGGAATCGAAGGGGTCTCTAGGTAAGGAATAGTTTAGAAACACTGCCTAAGGTGGTGTAGCAGCTCTCTAGTTAGGGTTGAATTTGCCAGTCTTTATATAACTGTCAGCCATCCTTCTAGAATTTTCAGCCAAATTGTTTGGGCAGAAAACTTGCATATTTCTTTTGAAGATTGTCACCATAGTAACTCAACCAGGATTGATTTTATTATTCATTAATTAATTCCTTTGACTCCATGTTGAGTATAGAGTGCCAGTTCCCTCATGTATCCTGAATTTCAGTTTCTATGCACCATCTCCATGTTTTTTTTTTGGGGGAGCCGGGGGGCTGCCATGCTTGTATATCCCTTGGGGTCTCCACCAGAGGGCTTGCTTTGTAATTTTGTAATGTTGGAAACAGATTTCCTTACTAAGTTTGCTAATAATGATTAAAATAACACTTTCTAACTTCAGCACAACGCCGGCAATTTTAGTTGGAGTGGTTTGCTTGATTATATCAATCCCAGAATTAAAGTCTGGTGCTTATTCTATTAGGCTGTTTATGTCATAGGGACATAAACAAACCAACACTAGTTATGCTTTTGATGGAAATAAAGACACACACATGCATATATA
>NC_043020.1:5527997-5575497 GCF_006345805.1 Octopus sinensis
TCCAACCTCGCTCTCTGGTCTTTCACTCTTTTATTACCCTCTTTTTCTCTCTCTCCCCTATTAATGTTTCCTTCTCTCTCTCTCTCTCTCTCTTTCTCTCCTTTTCTTTTTTCTTCTCACAGTATGGCGTGTAAGCTTAATGCTGTGGTGTATGTGTTTGTGTGTGTGTCTGTGCGTGTGTGTGGAGTTCAACTTAGACTTCAGGACAATGGTAACACCTTCCCCCCACCCGTCTCCCAGATCAGAAAAGATGACATCTTTCACCAACATCAAGGGCCAACGAAACCAAAGCTTTGACCCCCCCACCACCACCACCACCATCACCACTACCATCCCTTCTTCCCAACCTCTTTTGTCATTATTATTATTATTATTATCATCATCATCATAATCATCATTGTCGTCATCATCATTATTATTATTATTCCCCTTCAAAAGTTATGTCTTTCCCACGTTTGCGGTGGCGGTAAGAGAAACGAGTGACATTTCCGTGTGTCCACAACCGCCGTTTCGTCATCGTCGCCGCCAGCATTAAACCCACAAGATGAAGAAGGAACAGCGAGGAGAGCATTGCGGAAAGAAAGGAGTGGAGGAGGCGGCGGCGGATGAGCCGGGAGGGACAGATTAGGTATTGTTCTGTCCGGTGGGGGGGGAGGTGTGTGTATTGGTGATAATAGTGATAGTAGTAGTTAGAAGTGGTGGTGGTGGTGGTAGTAGTAGTAGTAGTAGCAGCAGTAGTAGTGGTGGTAGTGGTTAAGTGGTGTGGGTTATTTATTGAGTTGGAGACGAATATAATTACGATAAGGAAAGGATTAGCCAAGGTAGATAACTCTACATTAACTGAAGGACTCCCACATAGACACCCCCCCTCTCTCTCTCTGATGAAGGAGGAACAAACACATACATACATACATATATATGACAGGCTTCTTTCAGTTTCCGTCTACCAAACCCACTCACAAGGCTTTGGTCGTCTGGATGCCATAGTAGAAGACACTTGCCCAAGGTGCCATGCAGTGGGACTGAACCTGCAATCTTGTTGTTGGGAAGCAACCTTCTTAACCACACAACCACGCATCGATACACCAAATTTTAAAATTTTCACTTAACTTTAGAATTTCCAAATTTTGGATGCAACCAAACACAAAAGATCCCATTATCCAATCTCTCTTTCTCTCTCTCTCTCTCTCTCACCTCATTTTTGAAACTGATAGTGTGTGTGTGAGTGAGAGAGAGATTTGGGGGATGATTTCGATGCAGTTTCTAGCAAATTGAGTGACCACGTAAAAGAACTCCTTCCACATTGGAAGCGGCGGCAGAGGTGGTCGTGGTATTGGTGGAGGGTAGTAGGATCGGAGGTGGGGAGGTAGAAGTGGTGGTGGTGGTATTGGTGGAGGGTAGTAGGATCGGAGGTGGGGAGGTAGAAGTGGTGGTGGTGGTATTGGTGGAGGGTAGTAGGATCGGAGGTGGGGAGGTAGAAGTGGTGGTGGTGGTATTGGTGGAGGGTAGTAGGATCGGAGGTGGGGAGGTAGAAGTGGTGGTGGTGGTGGTGGTAGTAGTAGCAGGAGAGGGCGAGCTGGCAGAATTGTTAGCACGCCGGACGAAATGCTTAGAGGTATTTTGACCGTCTTTACGTTCTGGGTTCAAATCCCGCCCAGGTTGACTTTGCCTTTCATCCTTTCGGGGGTCGTTAAATTAAGTACCAGTGAAACACTGGGGTCGATGTAATCAACTAGTCCCCTCCCCCACAAATTTGGGGCCTTGTGCCTACAAGTAGAAAGGAGGAGGTGGTAGTGGTGCTGATGTCACTGTTAGTGCAACAGGACAGAAAGGAGTCTTTGAGGTGGTGGGGTGTGAGAAGAAGCAGAAGGGGTGATGGGGGGGGGGGGAAGTTGGAGTCCCTGGGCGGGGGGGAGGGCTGATTCAATGAACACAGGTCAAAGGTTAGCTAGTGTAATTTAGCCGTGCCTGTTTTCAAATCGTTGCAGTAATTAGCGTAGTAATAAAGCTGTAATTAACGGCATTGGCAGTGTGATAAGGGGTGATAGACAGTTCAAATGCGCCTCATTAAAATGTTTTCGAGGACCATTGTGAGAAGAGTAATTTGTGTTTGGTGTGAGGAGGAGAGGAGGAGGAGGTGGCGGTTGTGTGTGTGTGTGTGTGTGTGTGGGTTTGGTTATACAAACAGGAAAAGCAAGAATTCCAAACATGAGTAAATGTATGTGTGTGTAGTTTTTTTTTTTTTATATTTTGATAAATGTTGTGAATGAAGCTCTCTGGGATGAGGCGGCGAGGGTGGAGTGCTTGAATCACTTAGCTCCTGGCGATTAAAAGCTAATCTTTATAAGCTCATACACACATAGGCGTAGGCGTAGGCGCAGGAGTGGCTGTGTGGTAAGTAGCTTGCTAACCAACCACATGGTTCCAGGTTCAGTCCCACTGCGTGGAATCTTGGGCAAGTGTCTTCTGCTATAGCTCCGGGCTGACCAATGCCTTGTGAATGGATTTGGTAGACGGAAACTGAAAGAAGCCCGTCGTATATATGTATATATATATATATATATGTGTGTGTGTGTTTGTCCCCCTAGCACTGCTTGACAACCGATGCTGGTGTGTTTACGTCCCCGTAACTTAGCGGTTCGGCAAAAGATACCGATAGAATTAGTACTAGGCTTACAAAGAATAAGTCCCGGGGTCGATCTGCTCGACTAAAGGTGGTGCTCCAGCATGGCCGCAGTCAAATGACTGAAACAAGTAAAAGAGTTAAGAGTAATTTATACATACACACACGCATATATACATACTTAAATTTACATGTAATGTACCCTACTACAAGGGATTAGTGAGACATGCAAACACCTTATCTCTCTATTTCTATCCCCCCCCCCCGCACGTACACACCAGCACTAACACGCTATCTTAAATATAGTGGACCACCTACTGATAAACGTACCAGGGTGCCATTGTCTATCTCTGTCCCTAGTTTGCACTTTGTATCTTCCGTTTTCCTCTGTCTGTCTGTGTGCGTGGATGTGATATGCACAAGCATGGCCGTGTGGTTAAGACGCTTGCTTCCCAACCATGCTCTTTTGGGTTCAGTCCCACTTCATGGAGACGCAGGGACAGATCAGGAGCAAGATGGTTGGATAATATCCATAGTTTTAGTTAGTCACATTTGGGAATCCAGCTGGATTGTGTAATGATGATTGCTTCTGATTGGCCGATAGAGGAAATGGCAAAGGATCTCCCAGAGGTAGAGAAACTGGGTGAATGGATATTTCCAATTATACAATATATCAAACATCTATGTATATATTGCCAGATCAGACTGGGCCTGGTGCAGCCTTCTGGCTTCCCAGACCCCAGTTGAACCGTCCAACCCATGCTAGCATGGAGAGCGGACATTAAAAGATGATGATGATATTATATATATATATTTACATTTTTTTTTTATTTTATCAGTTTCAGTTTCAAGCTGTGGCCATGTTGGGGCACTGCCGTTTTGCTACACTGTTATTATCGAGAGCCTACTCTGATATGTGGCATTGGGTGAATAAGGGAGTTTGATGTCGCTATTCCCATTTGCACCTCTTGCCATGGGATAGGTTCCTCTGGGACTCTCGACAGGAAAAGATCCAGTTTTGATTTGAAAACACCTACATTCACTTTGTGTAGGTCCTTCAGGCTTAAAACGTTGTGGACCCTTGAAAACCAGATTTTTGGTCCTGAAGCACGATGGCACTGCTGGGTTCTTTGGCAGAGTGCTGCGTCGACCCGCCCTGGCATTTGTGCAGCTTTCAATGCCAAAATTTGGCACAAACCCTTCCAGATGTAAATTACTGCATATCCCCCCACCTTCGCCTCAGGGGGGTAGAGTCTTAGCTACTTCAGCCTCTCCCAGAAGGTAAGCTGTTGCAATGAGATGATCTTCTTAGTGAAGCTTTGTTGGATTGCTTCAAGGTCCGCTGTTAATATATATATATATGTCCTATACATATCAAATATGATATTTTAAAACCAAAATGACAACTAGACTCTGCACTTTCACACACATGCTTGTGTGTTAGAAGAGTTACTGGGAGTTGAAGTGGGTACACTCAGGGGCACCTGCTGCTTGAAAATTTAATAGTGAAGTGGATGATAAACATTTTATCAAAGTATATACACTTGTACCCACTTCACTATGCATTTTATGTATATATGTATGTGCATGTGTGTGTATATATATTTATGTATGTATGGTATGTACATGTTTATATGTTTGTGTATATATATATATACACACACACACATATGTATGATATGTACATATGTATATGTATGTATGATGTATATGCATATATATATATATATGTGTGTGTGTGTGTAGATATGTATGAAGTGTGTGTGTGTGCATTGATATATATATATATATACATATATATATATATATATCATCTGTCTGACTCTATTTTAACATATGTCTGTGTGTCCAAATGTGAATCAAAGTTTCAGAAGGTGGAGTATGAGAGTGAACGTACGGTTAACACCCGGGTATTAAACTTCTTTTCATTTTCTTTCAAGAGAATCCAGCTGGACCCTATTTTTGCACACACACACACACCTACACCTATTCTACTAAAGACTGTATTTATTGAAACAAAAATAATCTTTTTCTCTCTCTCTCTCTCTCTCTCTCTCTCTCTCTCTCTCTCTCTCTCTCTCTCTCTCTCTCTCTTTCTGTCACCATACATATACATATAAACTCACACACACACACACACACACTTGCTCATGCATGCACGCACGCATTATGTCTACCTTCCCCCGCCCCTCCACCACCACCGCTTCTTTTATTCCTTGCCTCCTCCCCATCTCTAGGATCGCATTTCCCCACCACCACCACCCGATCGACAATGGACCCAAAAACGTTTGCAGTGGGTGGTGACAACTGCTCCCCCACCCACCCCTTGTTCTCCTCGTTTACACCTGGCTCCACCCTTCACACCAACTTAATCACGCTTCATCAACATTTTTCACATCCCTTTCTTTCTTGTCTGCATCATCATCATCATCATCATCACCACCACAACCATCATCATCGCCACCGCCACCACCACCATCATCATCACCACCACCACCATCATCATCATCATCATCACTGCCACCACCATCATCATCATCGTTATCACCATCTTCATTCATTGTCACCATCATCAACATCATCATTGCCGCCATCATACAAACATCAACAACATCATCACAATTACCATCATTATCATCATCACCACCACCACCATCATGATCATCACTGCCACCATCATCATACAAACATCATCATCATCACCAACATCATTACAATCACCAACATTACCATCATTATCATCATCATCATTTCCACCATCATCCTCACAAACATTACCACCATCATCATACAAACATCATCACAATCACCAACATTACCATCATTATCATCGCCACAAGCATCATCATTACCACCATCATCATCATCATCACCAACATCATCAGCAGTGCCATCATCATCATTATCACCATGACCACCACCCCAGACACTGCGACTGCTGTCTCCACTAACACTACTATTTCTGTGTCACTACCACTAATATTACTACCATTGCTACCACTCCCATTTACGCTCCCCCACCACGACCACCACCAGTGAAATAAAATAAAATAAATTAGTCACTGTTAAGCTAGTTTTGGGATCATAAATTAACAACAATTTAAAATAAAATCTCTAGGAACCCAGGAGGGGAGCTTCTATGCCCAGAGGTGGCATTCAGATTTGAAACTGTCCCAGTGCATGCTGTTAAAAGGTGTACGATGGGGGTGGTTCCATTTGCATAAAAAACTAGCATCAGCCCTCTTGTTACCATATTTCTGTTGAAATATGCTTCCTGCGTTTCAACCAGTTTTGAAAATTATGAAGAATTTAGTATGAAACAATTCTTACTATTAAGCTGGTGTTTGGAACATAGCAAGAAATTTTGAAGGAAGGTTTTAACTCCAATCATTTTTTAATCTTTTTGTTGGCATATTTCAGTTGAAATAAATTACCTTTGTTTTAGTAAATTTTGAAAATAATTAAGGAGATGTACTTGCATAGCAAGTGACCTGATCTGAGATGGTGTGCTGGAACAAAAACAATTGCAACTTGGAAGGTGTTTATAAACCATTTAACCCTTTAGCATTCAAACCGGCCATATCCGGCCAAAATATTTAACCTGTTATATATTGAAACTAACCAGTTCTCACCTTTCATCTCAGCCCTACCATGTCATTCTAAAACTAAAAAATCACATCACCGAAATCTCTAAACTACAAGATAATGCAGGATTAATTCAAAATAATATATGTAAACAAATATCACATTTGACAGAATAATCTGAACACTAAAGGGTTAAGAAACACAAAAACCGTTAGATTCACTTCAACATTTCAATTTAATTTGTCAAAATATTTTCGTTGCTTTGAGACCGCGACCTGTTCACTGACAAAACTCCGTGATGCAGCATGGAGTTTTGTCAGTGAACAGGTCGCGGTCTCAAAGTGATGAAAATATTTTGACAAATGAAATTTAAATGTTGAAGTGAATCTAACGGTTTTTGTGTGTTTCAAAAATAATTAAGAATTTAGTAAAATAAATTAGTGTATGCCGCCCAGGGCAGCTCTTCCATTTGCCGCCCCCAGAAAACCACATTGCATACAGCAGACCCTTTAAAAGTGCCATCCCAGGACAGACTGCCCCTACGGCCCCCGCCTAGCTACGCTAGTGAGTCACCGTTAAGCCGGTGTTTGGAACATAAATTAACATGGAATTTTGGTGGAAGATTTTCAGTTAGGTCACTTTAACCAGTTTGTTAGAATATTTCTGTAAAAATATTCCAGCATTATTTCGGTTAATTTTTTTAATAATAAAAATTTAATTAAGTAATTTTGTCATTAACTAAACTGGGGATTGGGACATCATTAATTGACATGAAACCAGGATGGAAGGTTTTCATTTAGATCAGTTCTGCCTTAACTCTATATCACCAGCCTTAATACTCTCCTATGGAAAACAGACGTTAAACGATGATGATGATAATATATATATGTGTGTGTATATATATATTTGTGTGTGTGTGTGTATAAATATATGTGTGTGTATATATATGTATATATATATGTGTGTGTGTATAAATATATATGTGTGTATATATATATTTATATATATATGTGTGTGTGTATATATGTGTGTGTGTATATATATGTGTGTATGTGTGTGTGTATATATGTGTGTATGTGTGTGCATGTGTATGTGTGTGTGTATATATGTGTGTATATGTGTGTATACATATGTGTGTATATATATGTGTGTGTGTATGTGTGTGTATATATATGTGTGTATGTATATATATATATATGTGTGTAAGTATGCATATATGTATGTGTGTGTGTATGTATGTATTTGTGTAAGTATGCATATATGTATGTATGCATATATGTGTATATATATATATATGTGTGTATATGTATATATACAACACTTTAACCCTTTTGATACCAACCCAGCTGAAACCAGTCCTGGCTCTGTAGTACAAATGTCTTGTTTCCATAAGTTTTGAATTAAAATCTTCCACCAAACCTTAGTCACAATTTATGTTCCTAACACTAGCTGAATGATAACTAAGTTATTTTACTAAATTCTTTGTTATATTTAAAATTAATTGAAAGAAACACAGAGCATCTCAAAATAAATACAGTAATGAAAGGGGTCAATATAGTTGCCACCGAATTTGGGAGACTGGCTACATGAGCCTACGGCTTGGGAAGGACATTTGATTGTCTGTGTGTGTGTGTACATGCATTTGTATTGTTCGTCTCTCACCACCACTTCACAACTGGTATTGGTTTGTTTACCTTGCCATAACTTAGCAGTTCGGCAAAAGGAGATCAATAGAATAAGTACCAGACTTACAAGAAATAAGTTACGGGGGTCGATTAGTTCGACTAAAACCCCTTTCGAGGTGGTGCCCCAGCATGACGGCAGTCCAGGGACTGAAACAATTAAAAAAGGGACATTAAAACGGAATATGGCGGTGTCCTTTATGGTGCCAAAGCCTACGAGCAAGCACCAAATGTCTGGAATCAGTCAGGTGGATGGTCAGGGACGGAATCACTTTGATCATAATAGGTCTGTGTACTTGATAACGACTGAGCTGAGATTAAACGTCGACAACGGCATCAACAACAACGAAACATATTTGGTGATAATTTTTCATACTTTGACTGTTAGTAACTGGGGGGGGGGGTCTGTTTCTTTTTTTTTTTTTTTTTCTCTAAGACTCGACTTGTGTTTCCTCTCTGATAAGATGGTTGAATACCATCAAATGAAACAGCAACAACAATAGCAACATTCCAGGCCGTTCCTTGTTGCAATGAATATTTTTCACTTTGTAAATTGAATAAAAGAATTTTTTGCTTTGTTTTTAATATTTATGTTTCCGCTACTTTTATTTTTTTGCTTTTTGCTTCTTTTTTTTTTTCTGGTATATCTTGTTTTCTAACAAATCCGATCCGTTTTATCCATGTTGGTAGGGGAAAAGTTTATTTTTTTTATTATTAATATTTTATGGATGTATTTTTTGGTTGTTTTTTGTTTTTTCGTTTATTTCAGAATAAAGTGTTGAGTTTGATGTAAAAACACAATAAAATTTCTTTTATATTTGTATATATGCATGTATATATGTTTGTATATGTTTATGTGTGTATGTATGTATATGCTTGTGTGTATGTATGTATATGTTTGTGTATGTATATGTTTATGTGTGTATGTATGTATATGTCTGTGTATATATATACTTATGTATGTATGTATATATGTATATGCTTATGTGTGTATGGATGTATATGTTTGTGTATGTATACATTTATGTGTATGTATATGCTTATGTGTGTATGTATGTATATGTTTGCATGTTTGTGTGTATAGGTATATGATTGTGTGTGTGTGTGTGTGTGTGTGTGTGTATGTATATGTTTGTCTATATGTGTGTGTGTGTGTGTGTGTGTGTATGCCTGTATAAATATATATATGTATATATTCTACTTCCATTAATCATTGGACTGCAACAATGCTGGGACAACTTAACTCTTCCTATTCCTCTCTCTCTCTATATATATATATATATATGTATGACTCTGTGAGTGTTTGTGTGCATATATGATTTACATGAATTTAATTTCGCAGTTAAAAGCCTTATATACATTATTTCAATATATTTCACTCTACGCAGCCAGGATTTCAATATAGTTTTTTAGTACTGACAGTTATATCAACATGTGGTCACTATTTTGGCCCTTTTTACTGCAGAAATCAGATACGTCCACTCAAGATTTCATTTATACTTAACTGCAGAAAGCAGCTTTATATACCAAATCTATCTTTAGTTGGGGAATGTCATGTTTAGACCTGTTTTTTGTTTCTGAGATATGTCCAGTCTATTGATGCATTGTGACTTGCAGAAAATACCAAATTCTAATTTTTGGCAGATATTTAACATCATTACTAGAACAGCCCTGAAAATAAATTTCACAGTTAAAGCATTAAATGATTAATTAACACAGATTTTCTTGACACGAAGAGGCAACACATTTTCTTATAATTTTTTTGATTTTTCTGGACGCCAATTCTTTGTGAGTTCAACCTGCACAATGGAATGGTGTGACAAACAGAATAGGGATTTTGGAAGAAGTTTTTATAAAACTAATTTTGCAACATTCAATGGCTAAGGGGGTCCACCAGATGAAAATAGTAATCAAAGGGGTCCATAGATAACAAATAAAAAAAATGGTTGAGAACCCCTGAGTTAAAGTATGATAGAGGGAGAGAAATGGGTGTCTTGCAGTTGAGGAAATTCATGGTTATCCAAATTGGAAAAGAAGAGGAAAGAGAGATAGAGGGTGGGGTTTTTTTTTTTTTTTTTTGTTCCTTCTCGAGCCACACCTGGCTCATAAGGGCTGGTTTCCTGTTTTCCTTGGCGTATAGGTTCCCCACCTGTACGGGACGCCAGTCCGTCGCAGGTGAGCTGCAAGATGCAGGAGGAAAGATTCAGCAGAAGTTGGCCATTACCTTCTGCTGGAGCTTAAGTGTTTCGCTCATAAACACACACATGGCCTGGTCTGAGATTCGAACCCGCAATCCCTCAACCGCGAGTCCTCTGCTCTAACCACTAGGCCATGTGCCTTCACAAGAGGGTGGGTTGCATGTGAGTGAGAAAGTTGGAGAGAGTGAGGTGTAGTTCATGCAATTTACTTCCAGATTCAAAAACAGGAAAGACATCCAAGATGGTGAAATGCTTCCCCCGCTGAAGATGTGACTAAGCAACACGGACAAAGGGAAAAAGAAGTGTTTCTGTGTGTACGCGTTTATTTGCTAATGACTCCTTGTCACTTACTCGTCTAGTCTGTCAAATAAGAACTGGACGGAGAACTGATAAGGGCTTGCCAGGCATGCATACATCTGATACTAGCAGTACATCTTAAGACGTACACCACAATCACTTCATCGACACCGCGAGCAGATCCACAACTGATTCTCACCCACAAAATGAATCCTGCTAATTGTAAGTATTACTGCAGTTTCTTCTTTCCTTTTAAAATGACTGGTTTTTAACCCTTTAGCACTTAAACCAGACAGATAAGCGCAGGAGTGGCTGTGTGGTAAGTAGCTTGCTTACCAACCACACAGTTCCGGGTTCAGTCCCACTGCGTGGCACCTTGGGCAAGTGTCTTCTACTATAGCCTCGGGCCGACCAAAGCCTTGTGAGTGGATTTGGTAGACGGAAACTGAAAGAAGCCCGTCTTATATATATATGTGTGTGTGTTTGTCTCCCCAACATCGCTTGACAACCGATGCTGGTGTGTTTACGTCCCCGTTACTTAGCGGTTCGGCAAAAGAGACCGATAGGATAAGTTCTAGGCTTACAAAGAATAAGTCCTGGGGTCAATTTGCTCGACTAAAAGGCGGTGCTCCAGCATGGCCGCAGTCAAATGACTGAAACAAGTAAAAGAGAAAAGAGAAAGAGATACGGCCCAAACAACCAATCACATCATTGATATATCAAAGCTACATGAATAATTGATGGTGAATTTAAATTCAAACTATTGCGAATAAACATTTATATTTGAGAGAGTAATCTGAATGCTAAAGGATTAACTGGCTTATTTTTTTGTGTGTGTTTCTCTGGTCTCGATCAGTCCAGTAACCTGCTGAAACTCAAGAGTTGTAATGGACTTATCAGTTTTGCATCACATGTTGTAACCTTCTTTTGTTTGTACAAGGACACGAAATTCAGCACCACGCCTGTGAACTTCCAGAATTGATATTATGAAAGATTGATTTAATTTGTTTTGTTTCAGCATGACTAGACTGTCTTAAAGTAATTGAAACCGGTAGCTGCTTAGTTAAAAATGTAAATAATACAATCCTTCTGTGTTCCATGATTAAGTTCTCTATTTTTCCAATACAAAACTACAGCGATAACTCACCATAACGCAGTTCACCTTTCATGGTTTATTATTTAAGCTTATTCTTTTACTCTTTTCAGTCATTTGACTGCGGCCATGCTGGAGCACCGCCTTTAGTTGAACAAATCAATCCCAGGACTTATTCTTTGTAAGCCTAGTACTTATTATATTGGTATCTTTCGCCAAACCACTAAGTTATGGGGACATAAATACACCAGCATCGGTTGTCAAGCGATGTTGGGGGTGGGGGCAAATACAGACACAAACATACATAATACTAACATCAATACTAACGGGACCTGTGGAAATTCCACTGAGTGAAAAAGATTAACCCTTTCGTTACTGCATTTCTGTTGAGATGCTCTGTGTTTCTTTCAATTAATTTTAAACAAAGAGTTTCGTAAAATAACTTAGTTATCATTAAGCTGGTGTTAGGAACATAAATTGTGACTAAGGTTTGGTTTCAGCCGGGTTGGTAGCGAAAGGGTTACGCTCATAAAAAGAAAATAAGAAAGAATGAGGAAAGATATGAAGATGAAAAAATAAAATTTCTAAAACTAATGTTAAACCTGTATAACCATATTCTCTGGCAGTCAAGTGGAATTTTTCAGATCAAAATTTACAACCAAAAAGAAGTAGATTGATTTATACACCAATGCAACTTTGGAAGGCTAACAATTCCATGTGAGATGCTGCCAAGTTTGGAAAGATAGCCATAATGTTTGAATGCTCACATGACATGCTAAGTCATCTTGTATGACAGAAAATATATAAATGCTACATATTAAATTGGTTTGATGACACAAACAGGAAAATAGAACTCAAAACATAAGTATCTGTGTATATGTGTATATACAGAACTTTTCAGCACCTCCTTTGTGTGTGTACATAAATGCGAAATAAGGTGGAAAAAAAGAGTACTCAAATACCAGAGGTATACCACCACAACGTCACACTTTGAGAAATCACTTAGATAAAGAATATAGGCCAGAAGAATTGGTCATATCAATGAACTACCAACGAAAACTCAGAGACACACATGACATAATAATCCAATCCTGTTCCAATCCTGTACAACACACTTGATTAAATAAGCCTAACAACAGATATTGTTTGTTCCTTCTCGAGCCATGCCTAGCTCATTAGGGCTGGTTTCCTTAGCGTATAAATTCCCCACATGGATGGGATGCCGGTCTGTCGCAGGTGAGCTGCAAGATGCAGGAGGAAAGAGTGAGAGAAAGTTGTGGCGAAAGAGTCAGCAGAAGTTTGCCATTACCTTCGGCCGGACCATAGGTGTTTCGCTCATAAACACAAACATTGCCCAGTCTGAGATTCGAACTCACAATCCCTTGATCACGAGTCCACTGCTCTAACCACCAGGCCATGTGCCTCCAACAACAGATAGAAGAATCAAGATGTTCTCTGGTTCAACCTGATTTTCAGTTCGCATGTTTCAACCAAGATCGCTGAAAAATTTTTTGCTGCTTTGGACAAGTGTTTTCCTAAATCTAATCAATATCATGCTTTTTTTAATCAACACACCATGAAGGTATCCTATGCCAAATCTGCTAATTTAGAGCAGCTTATGCATCACATAAACCATAGCAAAATGCAGCAAAGGTTCAATAACCCACCTACTGGATCTCGCGAACATTTGCATCTAAATACCAACAAGATGTAAACCACAATGATAAACACCAATTACGACCAATTTGTAGAAGAAGAAATACTTATGATACAGCTAACATCATAACAATACTGGTAAATAGTCGGGACTGCCTTATATACAAATAATTGCTCATGCAGAGAAAAATCAAAATGTCCTTTGATGTATCTCTGTACGAGTACAAATCTTGTATATAAATGTACTGTGCACACAAGGGAAGGGCTGTATGTTTACATTGGGCAGACAGCTGATGCATTTAAGAATCGTTATCATAACCATGTTTCCAGCTTTAAGACAATCAATAAGAGACATTCAACATCTTTGGCAGATTTTGTATGGCGACTGAAGGAGGATAAAATGAAGCACAGCATAACATGGTCCATAGTAAGGTATGCGAAACCATACAATATAATTTCCAGCAGATATCGTCTCTGCTCCGAGGAATCCCTGTCTATTCTGTTGACTAACAAGTAGATCATTAATAGAACTTCTGAATGGCTCGTGAGATGCCTACACGCATATAAATGTACTTTCACACAATGCAGTGAAAATGAATTTTGAGTAACCATTAACATAATTTAATTTACTTTAAGGTATGGCCTGTTTAAATGCTAAACGGTTAACGAGCCTTAATCGAGGCCCCTCCATCTAGAGTATATATGCAATCTAATCAACAGTGATAAATATTTTTAATTGACAATATCACTTTTATGATGTTGTAAAGATGTCACACTTAATGTTATGATATAGCTAAAATGTCACACTTAGCAAAGTTATGATGTACCTAACATCACATTTAATGTTATGATGTAGCTAACATCATATTTAATGTTATGATGTAGTTAACATCACATTTAATGTTATGATGTGACTAACATCACATATTTAAGATTATGATGCAACTAACATGTCCTATTTAAGGTTATGAGGTGACTAACACGTCATTTTGGTTGGCCCCAGACTATAGTAGAAGACACTTGCACAAGGTTCTGTGCAAAGAAGCTGAACCCAGGACCATGTTGTTACAAAGACAACACCTTAACCACACAGCTGTCATATGTACATAAAATTAAAATATAATTTTGTTGTGTGTATATATGTGGGTATATGTTTTGGTTTGTCTCCAACTGGGTGGGTAGGTGGCAAGTGTGAATGTCTGTCACATCAATCGCATTTTAGATTACTGCTTAGAAGAGGCTAGAATCAGATCTGTTTATAACAAAACTAGAGTTTTGGGCACTGTATTAAAAAATTTGATATAGGTATGGCTGTATGGTAAGAGGTTTGCTTCCCAACCACATGGTTCTGGGTTCAGTCCCAGTGTAGCTTCTTTGACAAGTGTATTTTATTTTAGATCAAGACCAACGAAAGCCTTGTGGGTGCATTCGATAGCTGGAAACTGAAAGAAATCCATCATATATATATATATATATATATATATATATATACATAAGAGAACAAGAAGGTATACGTTATGCCGCAATAATAGATGTATAAAAAATATATATAAAAATACAAAATGGGACAAGAACGCAAAACACTCAAAAAGACGACACAAAAAAACGTAAGGGTCATTCGAAGCCTCTAATCTTCAGTCAAGGAAATTGCGAGGATGATCTGGTTTTTGACTGAAGATTAGAGGCTTCGAATGACCCGTCCGTTTTTTTGTGTCGTCTTATTGAGTGTTTTGCGTTCTTGTCCCATTTTGTATTTTTATATATATTTTATACTAGCAGTATCGCCCGGCATTGCTCGGGTTTGTAAGGGAAATAACTATATAAGCATTTTTAGAGAGTTACTTCCCTTATAGATGCCAACTTGGGCTTTCTTAGCCATTTCTGTTTTGGTGTCTTCAAGCCATGAAGTCGTTGTTCTAAAAGAACGCTGGTCTCCTTGACAACGCTTTACGACGTTGATTTCCTTACCCTCCCTTCCCTACAGCTTCACGAGGGAGGGAAGAAGGGGAAGAAGCAAACAGGTGCAGGTGTGACCATGGACGCCAACTCTGCCGCCATCGACACACGAAAAATTATGCATTAAAATGGAATAAAAAATGATGTTAAATTATTTTTAAAATCGTAAACTCATCGTAGACGCGCGCTAATAGCCAGACGGGCTCGATATTAATCACGACTATAAGATACCCGAATTTGGTTAAACTGCACCGCAAAATGTGGGAGTAGTTAGGAATCTAAATCGAAGGGGACAGAAACTCACACAACTACAGTTTTATATATATAGATATATATACATGTATATATGTGTATGTGTTTGACCCCTTTCACTGCTTGACAACTAGTGTTGGTTTGTTTATGTCTCTATCGCATAGCAGTTCAGTAAAATATACTGATAAAATAAGCGTCAGACTACCAAATAACTAATAAGTACCAGAGTCAATTCATTCAACAAAAGCACTTCAAGACGGTGCCCCAGCATGGTCGCAGTTCAATAACCGAAACAAGTAACAGGTAAAAGGCAATGCCTTAAAATAAAATCTTAAATAAAACAAATTGCTCGTTTGTATATTTCAAATAAATATGCTACTTTTTTTTTTTTTTTTTTGCTAAATTCTATCAAAATAATCACAATCTACTCCCATCAAAAACTTATTTCTGTGCAATCTGAACTCTTCTCCATAAGTGCTGTCTGTCATTTACTCTCCATCTTCTATTTTCTTACTCATTGCCTGACACCAAGCTCAGTATATGCACTCACCTCACACGTTTTATGTTAAAACTCTCTGTATCTGTCTTTTACTCTTTATGTTTCTCTCTCTCTCGCCCCCCCCCCTACCGCCTCACTATATGATGCAAAATATAACCGAAGAAATCAACCAACCAAACAGCTTACATTTATATCGGCTGTTATTCTTCTTCATTATTTCATCTCCATTTTCCATGCTGGCATGGGTTGGATGGGTTCACAGGATCCGGCAAGCCGCAGGGTTACGTTGTGTTCCAACGTCTTCGTTGACATGGTTTCTTATTTCTTTATTGCCCACAAGGGGCTAAACATAGAGGGGACAAACAAGGACAGACAAAGGGATTAAGTCGATCACATCAACATCAGTGTGTAACTGGTACTTAATTTATCAACCCCGAAAGGATGAAAGGCAAAATCGACCTCGACGTAATTTGAACTCAGAACGTAAAGACAGACGAAATACCGCTAAGCATTTTGCCCAGCGTGCTAACGTTTCTTATTTCTTTACTACCCACAAGGGGCTAAACACAGAGAGGACAAACAAGGACAGACAAAGGGATTAAGTTGATCACATCGACATCAGTGCGTAACTGGTACTTATTTAATCGACCCCGAAAGGATGAAAGGCAAAGTCGACATCGGTGGAATTTGAACTCAGAACATAACAGCAGACGAAATACCGCAAAGCATTTCACCCGGTGTGCTAACGTTTCTGCCAGCTCGCCACCTTACCTGCTTTGGCATGGTTTCTAATGACTGGACACCCTTCCTGACACCAACTACTTTACGGTCTCTACTGGGTGTTTTATTGCGCTACATTGTAAAGTGGTTGGGTGTTGGGAAGGGCTTCAAGTGGTAGAAACCATGTCAAATAAACAGTAGAGCATGTCGCACTCCTTGGACCATCACACTCGGTCAAGCCATCTGCAGTGAGGACAATTTCTATTATAGTATATTCATTTCTACTCTAGATACAAGGCCCAAAATTTTTGGGGAGGGGGCCAGTCAATTAGATCGACCACAGTATGCAACTGGTACTTAATTTATCGACCCTGAAAGGATGAAAGATAAAGTTGACCTCGGCAGAATTTGAACTCAGAACATAAAGACAGATGATATGATGCTAAGCATTTTGCCCAGTATGTTAATGTTTCTACCAGCTTGCTACCGTTCTATTTTAGCATATTCTTTTCTGCTCAAGGCACAAGGCCCGAAATTTTGGGGGAGGAGGGCTATTCGATTAGATCGACCCCAGTACGAAATAAAGGACAGACAGAGATTTTCATCAAGGTGAACTATGCTAATTTCCTGCTGTTTTCACAGGAGGAAAATTAATACAATAGAACACATGCCACCCATGACGACCCAAGCTGAATTATCCAAACAAAGAACGAACAACAACCGACAGAACTTGTATTATTTCTTGCTTTGATCCACTGTAACCACTTTACGTATGAATAAAATCTCACTGTTATTTTAAAGTTGGTTCTTTTTGTTGCTTATTTGAATGAACACGTAGCATATTATATTGGGCTGGGGCATAATTATTGTGTCTTTTTTTTTTCAACGAAAACAATAACAACATGTAACAAAAACATCTTTAAATGATTATTCTGGAGCATATTCACAATCTACCTCAATTACTGCTTCCCATTTGCTTGGCAGATGATCAGACCATCATTTAAAGATGTTTTTGTTGAATAAAATTTGTTTCGCTGTGTGGTAGGAACCACATGGTTCCGGATTCAGTCCCACAGCATGGAACCTTGGCCAAGTGTCTTCTACTATAGCCTCAGGCCAACCAAAGCCTTGTGAGTGGATTTGGTAGATGGAAACTAAAAGAAGTCCATCGTATATATGTATACGTGTGTGTCTGTGTTTGTCCCCCCAACACCATTTGACAACCGATGCTGGTGAGTTTACGTCCCCGTAACTTAGCAGTTCGGCAAAAGAGACCGATAGAATAAGTACTAGGCTTACAAAGAATAAATCCTGAGATCGATTTGATCGACTAAAGGCGGTGCTCCAGCATGGCCGCAGTCAAATGACTGAAACAAGTAAAAGAGAGAGAGAGTAATTATGCACCAATCCAATACAATGATAGACACGATTCTTTAGCAAACCCAAGGGGCTCTTTAAACATGCATGTAAAAACTGGTAACCCCTCAGGGAAAACATCCACCCCATGCCAGAATGGAAAATGGACATTAAATGATGATGTTGATTTTTTTATAACACACACACACACATACACATACATACGCATGCACACATTCACATATAACACATGCAGACACAAGCTAAACTAAAGCGAGTGCTCCACCGGTTACATTGATTAACGTTCCAGTTGATCTGATCTGATCAACAGAACAGCCTGTTCATAAAATTAACCTACAAGTGGCTGAGTACTCCACAGACACGTGCCCTTAGCATTAGTTCTCAGGGTGGATTCAGCATGACACAGAATGTGCCATGGCTGACCTCTTCTGAATAACAAGGACAACTCATTTCACCAGTTGATTAAACTGGAGCAACGTGAAATAAAGAGTCTTGCTCAAGAGACACAATGTGTCACCAGGAATATCATCATCATCATGGATTTCTTTCAGTTTCTACCGAATGCACCCACAGAGCTTTTGTTGGTCTTGATCTAAAATAAAATACACTTGTCAAAGGTTCCACACAGTGGGACTGAACCCAGAACCATGTGGTTGGGAAGCAAACCTCTTACCATACAGCCATCATCATCATCATCATTGTTTAATGTCTGCTTTCCATGCGAGCATGGGTTGGACGATTTGACTGAGGACTGGCGAACCAGATGGCTGCACCAGGCTCCAATCTGATCTGGCAGAGTTTCTACAGTTGGATGCCCTTCCTAACGCCAACCACTCTGAGAGTGTAGTGGGTGCTTTTATGTGCCACCGGCATGAGGGCTAGTCAGGCGGTACAGGCAACGGCTACACTCAAATGGTGTTTTTTACTTGCCACCCATACAGGAGACAGTCCAGCAACACTGGCAACGACCTCGCTCGAATGTTTTGTTCACAGGTTATTATGATGAGGGTTCCAGTTGAACTGACCAATGGAACACAACCTGCTCGTGAAATTAACATGCAAGTGGCTGAGTACTCTACAGATACGCATATCTTTAATGTAGTTCTCAGGGAGATTCAGTGTGACACAATGTAACACGATTGAACCCTTTGAATTGCAGGTACAAATCATTTTGCCACTTGCATGAAGAGTTCTTTCCCAACTTCTATAAGCTCATAAGGGTCAGTTTCTCAGTTTCCATGTCGTATGTATTCTGCACCTGGCAAGGACAGTAGTCCATCACAGAATTACTCACTTTCCCTGACTGAGTGAACCAGAGCAATGTGAAATAAAGTTTCTTGCTCAAGAGGCACAATGTACCATCAGGAATTGAACTCCTGACCTTACAATTGCAAGTCAACTATCCTAACCACTAAGCCACAAACACACACACACACTATTCTGTATAACTTAGCCACATCATACACACACCCTTGTCCTTGTTATGCATAATCCTATACTCTCACCCAAAAACACAACTCCCTTCTTTATAACACACACACATACACTCACACATATCTGTCCCCCATAACACATACACACACATATCTCTTCCTCATAACACACACCTACACACACAGAGACATATCTGTCCCCATAACACACAGACACACACATATCTGTTCTCCATAAAACACACACACACTCATTTGGTCCCCATAGCACACACACACACACACACACACACATACATATCAGTCTCCCATAACACGCATACACATACACACTTTTTCCTTATTACACACACACACACACACACACATACACACATCTGTTTCCCAAAACACACACACACACGTTTACACTAACTTTCTCTCTTATAACACATCATAAACTCACACACACACACACACACACACACACGTCTCTGACCCCTACAGCAGACACATACACTCCACTTTCCTATAGAACTCAACCACAAAGACACACCTCTGTCCCTTTTTACACACACACGATCTGTCCCTTATCACACACACACACACACACATACACACTCTGACACCCTCTCTCTTGCAGAAGTGTAGTCTTCCCAGTTGCCAGCTAAAAACGTCATGAATAATAAATTATGCAAATAGACTTTGTTTTAGCAGAAATCATGTGATCACACGCTTGAGTTGTTTTGTGGAGGGGGCGGGGGTGGCAGTGAGGTGGCGATGGGGTGGCCGAGCCGATGATTATTTATTTATTTTTTTTTTATTTAGCTCATTCTCTCTTCTCCATATTTTTCTCTCTGCCTCCCTCTCTCTCCTCCCAGTCTCCCTCTCTCTTCTCCCTGTCTCCCTCTCTTTCTCTTTTTCTCTCTCTCTCTCTTTTCCTTTCTGTTTCTCACTCCATCTCTGTCATTCTCTCTATCTCTCTCTCTTCATCACTACATCTGAGTCTTTCTCTCTCTCCCTCTCTTTCTCACCTTCTTTCTCTCCTCTTATTCACTGTCTTTCTCTCTCTCCCTCTCTCTCTCTCTCTCTCTCTCTCTCTGTTTTCTCTCCATCTCCCTCTCTGCTTCTCAGCCTTTCTCTCTCTCCCCATCTCCCCACTCTCTCTCTCCATCTCCCTCCCTCTCTCTCTCTTTCTCTCTGCTTCTCAGTCTCTCTTTCTCTCCTTCTCCCTCTCCCTTTCTCGCTCCTCCCCTCTCTCCTTGCAACTGATGTTAATGATGATGATTTTGTTTTTGCTATTGTTTTTTATAGATTTTGACAGAAATACATTTTTTACTGTTTTTATTAGATTTTTTTCCTTTTGATTATTTTATGTTGTTTTTGGTTTTTGTTGTTTCTTTTGTAGTTTATGTCATTATGTCCCTTGGCATATTTTTCTTTTTCATCTTTTAGTCAGTAAAAGAAGGCAATGTCCATGACCCTTTTTAGGGTGCCCCAAAACCCTTGGCTTAAAGCTATCCTAAAAACCAGAAACCAGGTTCCAAACACTCACAACTGTTGACAAGCCCCTTAACTCCTTGGCGGTTGTTAGGGTGTGCTGCATCCATGCAGCGTATCTGAGTGGACTGGAGCAACGTGAAGTGAAGAGTCTTGCTCAAGGACACAACGGATCGCCCGGACCAGGGATTGAAACCGCAACCTTACAGTCAAGAGCCCAACACCCTAAGCACTGAGCAACACACCTGCACTAGTGCACTTTTTTACAAAAGGACAAAATTTATATTATTTGCTCTCAAGCGAAGCAAGGCTCTACACCAGTGCTTTTCAAACTTTTTGCTGGAGTGGAACCCCAAGGAAACATTCCACTGGCTCGAGGAACCCCTGTGCAATAATTTAATAGTCTTATGCACACATATCTGCACAGGAGAATTAAAAATTACTGCTGATTTTAGCATTTTTGTAACTTCTTGTGGAACCCCTGGACTGTACTGGTGGAACCCTGGTTGAAAACCACTGCTCTATAGCCTTACTACCTCTTCCTGGTCCAAAAAAAAAATTATGGAGGGGGTCTCTAATAAACCAGCCTCTGCACCCTAAACACCCTAATCACTGAGCGACACACCTGCACTAGTGGTACTCATTTCTACAGTTGAGTGGACTGGAGCAACGTGAAGTGAAGAGTCTTGCTCAAGGACACAATAGATTACTCAGTCCAGGGATCGAAACCACAACCTTATGATCGTGAGCCCAACACCCTAACCACTAAGCCATGCACCTCCAGTGTAGACTCTGCTAAAGGCACCTAAGCTCACATCATGTAATACATGATACTGGTTTCAAATTTTGGCACAAGGCCAGCAATTTCAAGAAGGGGTAAGTTGATTACATCGACCCCCAGTGTTCAACTGGTATTTATTTTATTAACCCTGAAAGGATAAAAAGTAATGTTGACCTCAGCGGAATTTGGACTCGGAACATAGCGGCAGACGAAATACCTATTTCTTTACTACCCACAAGGGGCTAAATACAGAGGGGACAAACAAGGACAGACAAACAGATTAAGTCGATTATATCGACCCCGGTGCGTAACTGGTACTTATTTAATCGACCCCGAAAGGATGAAAGGCAAAGTCGACCTCGGCGGAATTTGAACTCAGAACGTAGCGGCAGAAGAAATACCGCTAAGCATTTCGCCCGGCATGCTAACGATCCTGCCAGTTCGCCACCTTAGCTAATTGGTAAAAATAAGGATTAACACCATATAACAAATCAAAACCCAAAACTATTTCTTAAGGGTGATGTTAAACTGTTGAACAAATAGTTCAGTTGGGCTGGGATTAGAATTAACTAAATGGGGTAAATAGGGGGTAGGAAGGGGTAAAATCTAGTAAAAATTAAGGTGGAGGTTAGAGTATAAACTGGGGGCTGGGATATATTTATGATGTTTTCAGTCATTATGATGTTGGTTTCAAATTTTGACAGTAATTTCCTGGGAGGGAGTGAGTAAACTACATTGACCCCAGTGCTCAACTGGTACTTATTTCATTGACCCCGAAAGGATGAAGGGCAAAGTTGACCTCAGTAGAATTTCAACTCAGAATGTAAATATGGATGAAATGCCGCTAAGCATTTTGCCCAGCATGCTAACAATTCTGCCAGCTTGCTACTGTAATAATAATAATAATAATAATATTATAAGCCCTAAAATTCACTCCATAATTGTCCGCAGACATATGGTGTAGTGGTCAAGAGCGTGGGCTAGTAACCCCAAGATTCCAAGTTCGATTCCAAGCAGTGACTTGAATAATAATAATAATAACATCGAAAAATACCTTAGGAATGAGAACCCAGGTTCGAAATTTCCCCAAGACACCTGATGAAGGCTGGAGGGTATATCAGCTGAAACATTGTGTGAATAACAAACAAGATGAAGACAAATATCCATCAAATGTAAATAATGTAATTAATTCCTCATCTTTTAAATATAGAACTGGAAGTATAATAATGGTTTCAAATTTTGCCCCAAAGAATTTGACAGTCACTTGTGTTGGAGAGCCAGGGCCCCACAAGTCGTGGGTACAATCAAAAAACCTTTTTGATATTAACCCACTGAGATCACTCCTAGTTCTGATATGCAAATTTCTGGTTTTAAAATAATTTAAATTAAAACATTTCATCAAAATTTCTTGCTAATTTATATTCCAAACACCAACTTAATAATGCCAAAGTTATTTTACTAAATTGGCTGTGTGGTAAGTAGCTTGCTTACCAACCACATGGTTCTGGGTTCAGTCCCACTGAGTGGCATCTTGGGCAAGTGTCTTCCACTATAGCCTCGGGCCGACCAAAACCTTATGAGTGGATTTGGTAGATGGAAACTGAAAGAAGCCTGTCGTATATATGTATGTGTGTGTGTGTATTTGCGTCTCTGTGTTTGTCCCCCTAGCATTGCTTGACAACCGATGCTAGTGTGTTTATGTCCCCGTCACTTAGCAGTTCAGCAAAAAGAGACCAATAGAATAAGTACTAGGCTTACAAAGAATAAGTCCCGGGGTCGATTTGCTCGACTAAAAAAAGGCGGTGCCCCAGCATGGCCACAGTCAAATGACTGAAACAAGTAAAAGAGTAAAGAGTAAAGACATACAAATATGGTAACCAAAGGGTTAAAGTGATCTGACTTAAAACTTTCCTTCAAAATTTCATATTAGTTTATGTTCTAGACACCAGATTAATAATGGCAAAGTTGTTTTACTAAATCTTTCGTTTTAGTAAATTCTTCATTGTTTTCAAACTTAACCAAAACAAAGTGTGTTTCAAGAGAAATATGGTAAAGTAAGGGTTAATAATCTAAAACTCTAGAAAACCTTGACATTTTAAAGGATAAAAACCGAGGCAACATTGACATTTTAGCGTGAACTATAAAGAACAAGTCATCTGAGAAGAAAATTCCGACAGAGACAGCCGTCTTAATTGATGGTAACGACAGACTGGAATGTTCTAAGATCAAAACCTTCACAAAGACATAAACGGTCAAAAAAAAAAAAAAAAATTCAGGCGCCTGAGTGGCTGTGTGGTAAGTAGCTTGCTAACCAACCACATGGTTCCGGGTTCAGTCCCACTGCGTGGCATCTTGGGCAAGTGTCTTCTGCTATAGCCTCAGGAGAAGGGGCTACTTTGAATATGTCATCCCCAGTGCTTAGCTGGTTCTTATATTATTGCCCCCCACACACACACACACACACGCACACACGTGTGCAAAAAATGGGATAAAAAGCAAAGTTGACCTTGGTGACATTTGCACTCAAAACATCAAGTCGGACAAAATACTGCTAAGCATGTTACCCAGCTTAGGAACAACTCTGCCGACTCACTGCCCGTTCTTTTACCAGAATACTGGAAACAAACGACACTGCTTGTAGAACAGGGACACTCATTTACAACAATCACATGATGTTAAGACAAGGAGACATAAACATACACTCACACTTACATTCACACTCATACTCATACACTCACACTCACGTTCATGCTCATGCTCAAACTCACACTCATACTTACACTCATTTTCATACTCACACTCACATTCACACTCACATTCATGCTCATACTCAAACCCACACTCATACATTCACACACTCATGCTTATATTCATACTCACACTCACATTCACACTCGCATTCACACACACATTCATACTCACATTCATGCTCATACTCAAACTCACACTCATTCACACTCACATACTCATTCATGCTCATACTCACACTCACACATAGATGCATTTACACACTCACTCAGTCTCATAGGATGCAATTTTTTCATGACCAAACTTTCAATTTTATCCAACAGACACTTTTGGTTCTATTTTAATTTGAGATTCTGTTTCATGGTTTAACTCTAGCATTTAAACCAGCTACGTCTGACCCAAGTGTTCTACCAGTTTCTTTTTTCAATCTGGCCAGATCCAGCCTCTCACACCTACTCTACAATATCATTCTAAAAATAACCACATCATTGAAATCCCAAAGCTAACGAGATAATCCATAATTAATTCAAAACAAAGTGAATAAGTAAGGATTAACTTTGACAGAGTAATCTGAATACTCAAAGGTTAAACCAGCCGAATCCAGCCTAGATCTGTGTTTTTTTTTTGGTTCAAACTGGCCAGATCCAGCCTCTCATACCTACCCTACAATATCGTTCTAAAAATAACCACATCATTGAAATATTGAATCTATGAGATAATGCAGGATTAATTCATTACAAGATAAATAAATATGCATCAGATTTGATGAAGAAATCCTGAATGCCAAAGAGTTAGTAAGTAGAGGCATGGCTGTGTGGTTAAGAAGTTTGTTTTTGAATCATGAGATTAGGGGTTCGATTCCTCTGTGTTGATACTGTTGGCTGGTGTCTTGTGTTCTAGCTGCAGGTTAACCAATACCTTGAGAGTAAAATTGGTAGAAAGAAACTAAAAGAAGCCCATGTTTTGTGTATATATATATATAGGCGTAGGAGTGGCTGTGTGGTAAGTAGCTTGCTTACCAACTGCATGGTTCCGGGTTCAGTCCCACTGTGTGGCACCTTGGGCAAGTGTCTTCTACTATAGCCTCGGGCCGACCAAAACTTTGTGAGTGGATTTGGTACACGGAAACTGATGTAGTTGAGTCCTGCAATCTACATAACCTGCAGAAGTTTGTAGCAGGAAAGAAGAGTGAGATCCACAGATGATGTTTTCCAACTGCCAGAAGAACGAATTCCTAAGATAACAGCTATACATTGGGTACCACTGGAGGGACAGACGAAGAGAGAGAGAGAGAGAAATCCAAGAAGACATGGCATGGAAAATTGGGATAATTGGAAATGTCTGGCAAGAATTAAGATTAAGATACTATAGAACAGTATAGAGTTACTATACTATACTATACTATACTATACTATAGGCGTAGGAGTAGCTGTGTGGTAAGTAGCTTGCTTACGAACCACATGGTTCCGGGTTCAGTCCCACTGCGTGGCACCTTGGGCTAGTGTCTTCTACAATAGCCTCGGACCGGCCAAAGCCTTGTGAGTGGACTTGGTAGACGGAAACTGAAAGAAGCCTGTCGTATATATGTATATATATATATATATGTGTGTGTGTGTTTGTCCCCCACTTGACAACCGATGCTGGTGTGTTTACGTAACTTAGCGGTTCGGCAAAAGACACCGATAGAATAAGTACTAGGCTTACAAAGAATAAGTCCTGGGGTCGATTTGCTCAACTAAAGGCGGTGCTCCAGCATGGCCACAGTCAAATGACTGAAACAAGTAAAAGAGTATATATAATATGTCGTACACTTTAGTATATAATATATAAGTAGTATACAAAACATAACATATAGCTTATAGTATCACCATCATCATTTAACGTCCACTTTCCATATTGGCATGGGTTAGACCAGTGGTTGCCAAAGTGGACGATTTTACACACACCATTCGGGAGGGGAGGTGGAAAGTTCCAAGGGGGTGTTGAAGAAAATTGGGGTGATAATGGGGTAGCGATTCATGTAAAAACAACAAAATAACGGGTTCGTGAGGTTAAGTTTTATTTGTGAAATACAGTTGGTTTGAATTTGCTTCAGAAAGAGGTCTATATTTGTGATGGTCAGTTGGAGTGGGGGCACTAGGAATGTGGCCAGGGTGTCAAGTGGGTAGCAGCCCAAAACAGTCTGGGAGCCACTGGCTGAGACGGTTTGACTGGAACTGGTAAGCCAGAGACCTGCACCAGGCTCCAGTCTGATTTGGCATGGTTTCCACAGCTGGATGCCCTTCCTAATGCCAACCACTCCGAGAATGTAGTGGGTGCTTTTTACATGCCATTTACATAAAACTGGCAATGGCCACCACTACAATTTCACTTGGCTTGACGAGTCTTCTCAAGCACCAAAGGTCTCAGTCACTTATCATCACCTCCATGGGGCCCAACATCTGAAGATCATGCTTCACCACCTCATCTCATGTGTTCTTGGGTCTAACTCTCCCACTGGTTCCCTCCTATGATAGTATAATATATTGAAGGGACAGTTCTATATTCAAGAGATGAGGAATTATGTACATATTTACATATGATGGATATTTGTCCTCATCTTGTTTGTTGTTAACACAGCGTTTTGGCTGATATACCCTCCAGCCTTCATCAGGTGTCTTGGGGAAATTTCAAACCTGGGTTCTCATTCTTAAGGTATTTTTCGATGTTATTATTATTATTATTCAGGTCACTGCCTGGAATCAAACTCAGAATCTTGGTGTTAGTAGCCCACGCTCTTAACCACTACGCCCACGGGCATATTGCGTAGTGGTTAAGAGCGTGGGCTACTAACCCCAAGATTCTGAGTTCGATTGCAGGCAGTGACCTGAATAATAATAATAATAATAATAATAATAATATCGAAAAATACCTTAGGAATGAGAACCCAGGTTCAAAAAAATTTCCCCAAGACACCTGATGAAGGCTGAAGGGTATATCAGCCGAAACGTTGTGTTAACAACAAACAAAATGAGGGCATATATCTGTCAAATATAAATAATGTAAACAATATATTGAAGTCCTGAGTCAATCTGCACTTACCAAAGGTGCCATGCAGAGGAATTGAACTTGAAACCATATGGTTGGGAAGGAAACTTCTTAACTTCACAGCCATACTTGGACCTATAGATAGGTAGGTAGGTAGATAGATAGATAGAGACAGTTTGGCAGATAGATAGATAGATAGATAGATAAATAGATAGATAGATAGATAGACAGACAGGTAGATAGAGAGAGAGAGAGAGAGAGATAGATAGATAGATAGACAGAGAGATAGGTTGGTAGATAGATAGATAGATAGATAGACAGAAAGGCAGGCAGAATGAGTGAATGGATGGACACAAAGTTGGATAGATATATTCATAAATATTTTAATACATAAATATTTAGAGAGAGAGGAGTTTACAGAGATGGAAGAGGAAGAAGAAGAGGAAAGAATAAACAAATAGTGATAATGGAGAATCTGACCTTATGTGTTGAAGAGGAGGAGTGAAGAGAAAATCTAATTTTGAGCATTGTGCGTGTGTGTGTGTGTGTGTGCATCAGAGAGAGAGAAGGAGGAGGAGATATAGTGAAGTGTGAAAGAGAGTTACTGAGGGAGATGGAGAAAGGAAACATCATAAAGAGAGAGAGAGGAATTGAAAGGCAGGTGGGGGGGGGCATAGTTAAGTGAAATATATATATATATAGAGAGAGAGAAGGGGATGAGGGAAAGAACAAGGGAGTGGTAGGCAAAGACATAGTGAAGCAAATGTGAGAGAGAGAGAGAGAGACAGAAATATAATAGAGAGAAAAACAGAGAAACAGAGATATTGAGAGAAAGAGAAGGAGAAATAAAGATAGAATGAAGGAGAGAGAAAGAGCAAGAGAGATGTAGAGAAAAGAAAGAGACAAAGGCAAGAGTGAGAGAGAGAGAGAAGCTGGTGAATTCTTTAAGTATGGAGCAATTAAAGAGAGAGAGAGAGAGAAAGAGAAACAGAGTGAGAGAAAGAGAGAGAGAGAGAGAAAGAAAAAGAGAAAGGGAGAAAGAAAGAAAAAGAGAGTGAGAGAGAAAGAGAAAGGGAGAGAGAGAGAGAAGAATGGTTTACCAGAACCACACAAAAGAACCGGCAATTCTAAAGTGACACAAAAGAGAATAAGGAAAAATATACAGATTGCATTTCTGGATTCCTGATAACAGAATATTATCTCAACTTCTCTCTTTCCCCTTTCTCTCTCTCTGTCTCTCTCTCTCTCTCTCTTTCTGTCTATCTATCAACTCTCTCTCTCTCTATCTCTACCTCTCACTCTATCAATTTGTCTATATCTCTATCTATCTATCTATCTATATACACACACACACACACACCACACACATATATATATATATATATATGTTTCTTCTCTTTGTCTTTTCTCACTTTCTCCTCTCTTTCCTTCCTTCTCTTTCTCTCTATCTCTTGCTCTCTCTCTCTCTCCTTTTCTCTTGCTTTCTCTTTCTTCCTCTCTCGCTTTTAATCTCATTCTTTCTCTTTCCTCTTTCTCCCTCTCCTTCCCACTCTCCTTCTTCTCTGTCTATTTCCCAGTCTCTCTCACTCCCCTACTCCTTCCTCCACTCTCACTCATTCTCCTCCCTCCCTCTCCCTCTCTCTCTCTCTCCCATCCTCAACATTCTATTCACCATTGTCTATATCTCAATGCATTCATCTTCACATTTTTATTTTCCAGGACATACATTTGCATGTATGTATATATAAGTCTGTGTATATATATATATATAGATGTAAACATTTGTGTGTGAGTGCACACACCTCTATACACACACACACACACACACATACATACACACATGCATATATAAATACATGAATAGATAAATATATACACACACACATGCGTACACACATGCATACATAAATACATACATATATACACACACACATACACACACATACATATGTACATGCATACATAAATAAATACATACATATATACACAACCACACACACACATGTACACACATATACATACATGCATACATAAATGCATAAATACATACATTTACACGCACACACACACACACACACATGGACATACATACTTACAAGCATAAATACATATATGCATACATACATTCTTGCATAGACACACATGCATACTCACACACACATACACACACATACATATGTACATGCATACATAAATAAATACATACATATATACACAACCACACACCCATGTACACACATATACATACATGCATACATAAATGCATAAATACATACATTTACACGCACACACACACACACACACATGGACATACATACTTACAAGCATAAATACATATATGCATACATACATTCTTGCATAGACACACATGCATACTCACACACATACACATACATACATACACACACACATACATAAATACATACATACACACATACATAAATACACACATACATACATATATACATACATACATACACACATACACACATACATAAATACATACACACACATACATAAATACATACATACACACATACATACATACACACATACATACATATATACATACATACATACACACATACATACATACACACATACATACATACACACATACACACATACATAAATACATACACACACATACATAAATACATACATACATACATACATACATACACATACATACATATATACATACACACACACACACACATACATGACATATGCATACATACATACTTGCATAGACACATATACGCACACATATACATAAACATACACACACACACACACACACACACTTTTCTCACATGTTTCAATTCTCTTCTTTTTGATCATCTCCCCCCCCTTCCTTCCTTCCACTAATCTCTCTTTCCTACCTCCCCTCAAGACCACACACACACACAAACACACACACACATGTACTCACACACACACACATTCTCACACACACACACACTCACATGTACACACACACACACACACACACACTCACATGTACACACACATTCTCACACACACACACTCACATGTACACACACACACATTCTCACACACACACACACACACTCACATGTACACACACACACATTCTCACACACACACACTCACATGTACACACACCACACATTCTCACACACACACACACTCACATGTACACACACACACATTCTCACACACACACACACTCACATGTACACACACACACATTCTCACACACACACACACTCACATGTGCACACACACACATTCTCACACACACACACTCACATGTACACACACACACATTCTCACACACACACACACTCACATGTACACACACACACATTCTCACACACACACATTCACATGTACACACACACACACATGTACACACACACACACATACACTCACATGTACACACACACACACACACACATTCTCACACACACACAATACAATACAATAGAATGGATGAGAAAAGGCAAATAATAAATAACAAGAAATAAAAAAAAACATGACTACCACCACCGCCACCACTACCACCACCACTACCACCACCAACCACCACCACCACCACCACCACCACACTGCCACCATCCCTGTCTCTGCTATTATCTACAATAGAACCTCTTCCACTGTCACCACCACCACCACTACCACCACCACCACCACCAGTGTCGCCATCACTAGCGCCACTTATAACCACAATACAATGACTTCCGCCACCGTCACCGCTACCACCGACACCACCACCACCATCTTCACAACCAACACCATCTTAATAACCACCACCACTATCACCATCATCGTCATCACCACCAGTACCACCACCACCACAACCATCACCACCACCATCACCACTACCATCTTCACAACCAACACCATCACCACCACCATGCTTACCGCCACCACCATCACCACTATCATCATCATCATCATCATCACCACCACCACCACCATCACCACCACTATTGCCATTACTACCACCACTTAAAACAGCATTAATACTACCACCACCACCACCACCACCACCACCACTAACACCACTACACATGACCACCACCACCACTACCACCATTCCGCACTCTTCCCAATCCCGTGAGATGCTAAACAGTTGTTATGACATCATTGTTTTTCTGTATTATTGAGAGCAATGTGGAATATAGTTTATTGACAGGGGTGGTCATGTGGGTGAGGGGTCTGTGTACATGTGTATGTGTGTGTGTATGCATGCATGCGCATATATATATATGTGTGTGTATGTGTGTGTGTGTGTATATATATGTGTGTATACATGTGTGCGTATATATATATATATATAAAAATATATATATATATATGTATGCATGTATATATATATATTGATAGACATGTGTGTGTATATATGTGGATGCATGAGTGTGTATAATATACACAAACACACACACACACACACATATATACATACATACATACACACACACATACATGCAGCCAGCCGTCATATATATATATATATATATATTATATATATATATATGTATGTATAAATATATATATATATATATATATATATATATATATATATATGTATGTATGTATGTATATATATATATGTATGTATATATGTATGTATGTATGCATGTGTATATATATTGATAGATATGTGTGTGTATATATATGTGCATGCTTGTGTGTGTATAATATACACACACACACATATATATATATATATACATATACATGCATGCAGACAGATGTCACACACAAACACACACACACACACACACATATACTTATATACATGTGTATATAAATAAATACAGAGAGACACGTGAATACATTCATACATCCATCCATACCTGCCTAACTGCCCCTCCACCATCTCCTCCTCTCCTTTTCTAAGTGGCTATTGCCCTCTCTTCCACCGCCACCACCACCACCACCACACTGCTTAAAACACTGTGATTTACTTTCCTACCCCCTTGTCCCCCTCCACCTCCACCTCCACCTCCTCCTACTCCTCATTGTAAGCTTTACTACTTCAACACTTTCTCTTTCACTCTCTCTCACACAACATATATGTATGTATGTATGCATGTATGTATGTATGTATGTATGTATGTATATACATATGTATGTGTGTGTGTGTGTGTGTGTATGTATGTTTGTATGCATGTCTATATATATATATGAATGCATGTATTTATGTATATATATATGTATGTATGTATGTGTGTGTATGAATGTATGTGTATGAATGTATGTATATGTGTGCGTATATATATATATATATATATATATATATATATATATATATACATGTGTGTGTGTATGTATAAATATATATGTGTGTATATATGTATGTATGTGCATATATATATGCATACATATATACATATATATTTATATATATATATATATGTATGCATGTATGTATATGTATGTGTGTGTATGTATATATAGCTATTTCTTTTTATTGCTACCTTATGCCATTTTCCTCCGTCGCCATCATATCAACTGATTTCAATTCAATCAAGTGGTTTCTGTCAAATTTTATGGATGTGGGTTCAAACTGCAGTCACAATCTAAATACAATTGTTCATACTACAATTTGTTATAATTCGAGAGATTTGAATAACTATCTATCTGTCCATCCATCTATTCATTCATGCCTGCATATGCATACGCACAAATACACACACACACAAGATATAAGTTTTTACCTTCCCTGGACCATTTGTCTCTCCTCTTTCTGACAAAGAGCCACGGCGCAAAATATTATCCACGTACTGTTTTTACCACTTTTACTCAGCACCAACCTAATATATTCCATGTCTACATCCTTTTGACTTTTGTTATTTTTTGTTACTTTTAATTTTCTATTTGCCTATATATATATATATATACACACACACACACACACACATATGAGTAAGCAAGCAAATGAAAGAAGTGCACTCAACCCATTTATTGGGAGTTACATGAATGGAACAAAACAGTTTGATTCTAATTCTTTGGTACTCTGAGTTTCAAGCATGATGCTAGTCTTCAACATTGGAATTAATGAATCAAATTGTTTGATATATTTATACACACACACACACACACATATATATATATATATATATATTCAATATGTGACTGCGTGTGCATCGTTGGCGATTTTTTTCTGTCTTCTCTTCCTTGGACCTTTCCTTTTTCTATGCTTCTGATGAAGAGCTCCACTCGAAACGTTAAATCCTCCTTCTTTCTTTCCTTTCCTGAGTGTCCAATAACACTATACTTGTTCCATGTCCTTGCATTGTTGTGTTTTCTCTTTGTTCATGTTTGGAGTAACTATATATATATATAATTTTTTTTCCCAAATTTGTGTAAATATATATAGAATTATATATCAGATGAATAAAGTTACAATATGGTCTGGTTTTCACGTTTTTTATTATGGTATTTTAAAAAAAACAATTTTTTTACAAGGCTGAAGTGTGTTAAACATTAAAAAAAATATTTTGTAATGTTCATAAAGTTCAATTAATGTTTTCATATGTTTTATAGTAATCATCAGATTTCAAAATGTATTTAACAGACAATTGAGGTTTTGACAACTGTAGTAAAATCACTGACTTCTTCCTTTTTATACCTCTTGGTTCCAACAAGCTGAGTTTTTGGAATATGGTTTTGACCAATTTGCATGCAGCTTAAACATCACAGTTTGTCGGATGTACTGATATTACTGGCATATACCCTACCTCTGTTTTAACCAATTAGCTTGCGGTTTACATGTAATGGTTTTATGAGTGAGCAAACTTGGTTTCAATCAGTGGGAGTCTTCTGTAATTTGTTTATATTCGTATGTTAAAGATATTTTCTAATCCACATCATTCACTGGTTGTTATACTATTGTTGTTATTTCCATTCAAAACAGGTTTGAACATTTTAATAAAAATGTTTATCTTTCCTCCAACCTCACTTGTATCTTGTAGCTTGTGGGAAAGAAAAATTAGAAACATTTTCTGATCATATTTTTCAATATGTTTGCGCAATGGAATTTGGCAAAAATTAGTGTTCTGGACTTGTTTTCTGTGGACTCATGAGCGTTCCAATAATGCATTCCTTGTTTCACCAATATATAGTCCCTTGCAGCAAGGAACTATATATATATAGTCTGGATAGATTCCTTCAAAGAATACCAGACAAGCCACCCATAATTGGATACAACTCACCCAACAAGAACTCACTACTTGAACAAAACTTGACTTAAACAGGATTCGAATAATCCTATCAGGTGGTGCTATTAAGTTAGACATGGCCTGGACCAATCTCTGGTCGAAACATATCTAAGTTTTATCTAAGTTTTTATATATATATATAAATCAGAAGGATGTGTTATAACACTATTCCACATGTACAAAAAACAGCCATACCAACAATCCAACATATGTCCATCATCAGCTGCCCCACAGATATCATTATGGTTTCGACACCTGGGCAGTACCATTCAATCCGATGGTGTCAACAGCACTAAAATAAGTGTTGTTTGGGAACAAACATACCAAAGAAACCACAACTTTCAAACACATTTACCATATGATCAACATTATCTGTAAATAAATTCAATAAGTAAATCAATAACCAACTCCTAAATATGTAACTAAACAGCAACCAAACCTTTAAGTCATACATTTTATTCTCTATGGTCTTCCATAGTATAATAAAAGTGAAAGTTTAATAACCACACACACACACACACACACACACACACACACACACACACACATATATATATATGGAATAATTACTATGAATCATTGTGCAGAATATATTGAATAAAAGATCTTTTATACAATATATATATATATATATATATATATTGTATAAAAGATCTTTTATTCAATATATGGCTAATAGGCTAATAGGTTAAATGAGACATACCTGTCTTCACGGCCGAAACAGCTGTCAGATATGATGTAATTGTATTTTCTATTTCTATTTCCATGTCTAGTTATATTTGCAATATATTATGTATAATGTCATTGCTGTTATGTAATGGTTTAATAAAGTATTGATTGGGTATTATCTGATGGTTGATGATTGATTTAGGTGTATGTTTCTTCATTTTTTCATTTTGTATATATATATATATATAATATATATATATATATATAATATATATATATATTATATATATATATATATATATATGATATATATTGGGTCTTCCTATAAATAATGCAATTTTTCAATTGTATGAGATAAAAGTCAGATGGGGACAGGATAAACTACCTGCATCAACTTGCTATAAAAACAGGCAGTAATTTTACCTTGTCCTTATTCTTAGTGCAACTTTTGAAGAGTGCAGTTTAATTTTAACAGTTATTTTTTCAAAGCTATAATGGAAGTAACAAAGGAGCATATTCAGCATATTTTGCATTATGAGTTCAATAAAGGCAACAATGCAATGGAAAGTGTGAGGAATATTAATGCAGTATATGGGGATTGGACAATAAGTGTAAGCCAGTGTCAATGGGGGTTCCAGAAATTCCAAACTGGAAACTACAGCCTAGAAGACAAGCTTCATCCTGGAAGAAACACTGGTACTCCAGGCTAAAGAAGGTGTTGTTATCTGTTTGGTAGGAAATGAAAGGTTTAGTCCAGTTTGAACTTTTAAACCCAAACCAAACACATAACAAAGCAGATCTACTGTGAGCAGCTTGAGTGGCTTAAGTCAGCACTAGAAGAAAAATGACCATTTTTGGTTTCAAGATGAAAGGTTTTCTTCCATCAGGATAATGCTCAGCCACATACAGTGAGGATGACATTCCAAAGGCTGGAGCAGTTTGAATGGGAAACGATGCCCCACCCACTATATTCACTGGACATTGCCTCATTTGATTATCATTTATTCTACAGTCTTCAAAATCATTTGGACAGGAAAAATATCAATTCTGTAGATGAAATGAGAAAAGTACTGGAGGAGTATTTTTTCATCAGGGACAAGTGAACTTTGCAAATCTACCAGATAGATGAAAGAGCATTGTAGAAAATGAAGGAGAGTATATTTTAGATTAAAAAAGAATTTTGTTTAACTCGATTTTGAAAACTAAAAGAAGTATAAGAAAACCACATTATTTATGGGATGACCCAATATATACAGGCTGGGATGGGTAAATTGTCACCATTTTATATTCTTAATTTCATGCATTGTTTGTTTTTGTTTTGTGAGGAAAACAGCACCATGACACAGTTCACTCTGCCAGAAATTTGAAACCGACATGCTGTACCACTTGGCATTTGCACCAGAAGCTCCAAAAGAAATATTCCAGAGTGTTTGGGTGTCAATCCGAGGACATGTACTGAGAGTGATAAAAATCAAACATCCAGTCAACATCATGGTGTTTGGAGTGATCACTAGTGATGGCTACTTTATGCCTCCATTCATCTTCCCACATGGCCTCAGACTCAACACAGAGGCTTGCATCAAGTGCCTGGAGGAAGTAGTGCTGCCCTGGGTTAAGAGGGTGGCTGCTGGAAGACCCGATGTTTGGCAATAGGACTCTGCACCATGCCACATAAGCAGGAGAACCCAGTCATGGCTGTCAGACAATTCCTGCATCCACATCACCCCTGACACCTGGCCACCTAACTCCCAGACTATAACCCCCTTGATTATTATGTGTGGAGTGCAGTTAAGCGAAAAACCAACAAAACTCCTTGTAACAACAGAGATGAACTGAAGGCAAGGATTATGGCAGCATTCACCAGCTTAAACAAGGAAGCCATCCAGAAGAATTGCAGGAGATTCTGAATTCTTTTGGAGGCCATGGTTGAAGCCAATGGCAATTTTATTGAATAAATTTACTCTTTGGTATTTCAAGATACTTTTATGTAAATTTGGTAAATATATCTGCTAAAATGAGATGTCAGTGTTATTTTCTTTTTTACGTAATTTAGACAACATTTATTCACTGCCCCGTGTAATATATATATATATATATAATATATATATAAAATATTATTAGAGACAAAACCACTATTTTGCAAAACAAACAAGGAAAGACTTAATCAATACATAAAATTTTATAAATAGTAGTGGCGGTTTTTTTGACTATTTATTAAAATTTTATGTATTGATTAAGTCTTTCCTGTTGTTTTGCAAAATAGTGGTTTTGTCTCTAATAATATTTTATAATATTTTACTATAAAATTGGATTAATCCTAAATCTGATTTTTTTCCCTGTAAATTTGGATTTATTCCCTAATATTATTATTATTATATATATATATATATATATAATATAATATATATATATTATGATATCAACATAAAAGCACTAGTGATAGTGCATCATAAAAAGTACCCAGTACACTCTGTAAAGTGGTTGGCATTAGGAAGTGAATCCAGCTGTAGAAGCCAAGCCAAAACAAGTTATGTAGCCTGGTGCAGCCCCTGGCTTTGCCAGTTCCTGTTAAGCTATCCAACCCACGGATTGGATGGTAAATGGATGTTAAATGATGATAATGATGATGATGATGAGTACTGGCAACAGCCATGCTCAAATGGTGTTTTTTACGTGCCACCTGCACAGGAACCAGTCCAGCGGGACTGGCAACGACCTCACTCATATGGTTTTTCACGTGCCACCAGCACAAGTTCCAGTAAGGCGACACGTCCAGCATTTCTCTCAGGGTGCTTACATTCTGTCGTGTGTGTGCACACTGACATTACACATCCAGCAGATCATACTAGCTTCCTTTCTTTCGAGCATACACATGTCTTCATCAGTCTCAGCCCATGTTTCACTGCCATGAAGCATCATCTCCGGTAATTACTTTATTCAAAAAAATGCATTTGCAGCTCCAGAGATCGCAATTATGTGCAGCAATCAACCCATTGTCTGCAAATGTCTGCAGAGAAACCACATGAGACCCATTTTCCAATTTTCCAGTCTTTCACACTTTTACCTTTCCGATTCACGATGAATGATGGTATGGTCCATGTTGAAACCCGTGCTTAGTTCCCGATCTGTAACAGTCAGATTTTCTTCAACATTGGCTTCCAGGAGTGGCTGTGTGGTAAGTAGCTTGCTAACCAACCACATGGTTCCGGGTTCAGTCCACTGCGTGGCATCTTGGGCAAGTGTCTTCTGCTATAGCCTCAGCCAACCCAATGCCTTGTGAGTGGATTTGGTATAGACGGAAACTGAAAGAAGCCTGTCGTATATATGTATATATATATAATATATATATATATATATATATATATGTATGTGTGTGCAATGTTTGTCTGTGTTTGTCTCTCTAGCATTGCTTGACAACCGATGCTGGTGTGTTTACGTCCCCGTCACTTAGTGGTTCGGCAAAAGAGACTGATAGAATAAGTACTGGGCTTACAAAGAATAAGTCCCGGGGTCGATTTGCTCGATTAAAGGCGGTGCTCCAGCATGGCCACAGTCAAATGACTGAAACAAGTAAAAGAGTAAATACATCAGGATCCAAGCTTCTTGGGTGTCCTTCCTTTGATTCATCCTGCAGGCCGCAGTTCCTATTTCTGAATCATGAAAACCATCTTCTGCATATCCTTTCAGTCATTATACCAGCATTTCTCAACTGGGGTTCCCCAGAACCCTAGGCTTCTGCAAAAGGTTCCTAGGGGTTCCTCACGAAAGATTGAGATAAGCTAATACTAATTCCATGATCATAATATTACTACACATGCACAACATACTATGGGTTATTGCAATATTGTAATATAAGGCAGTGAGCTGGCAGAATCGTTAGCACACAAGGCAAAATGCTTAGCAGTATTTTCATCTGTTGGTGAGCTGGCAGAAACATTAGCACGCCGGGTGAAACGCCTAGCGGTATTTCGTCTGCCGTTACATTCTGAGTTCAAATTCTGCCGAGGTCGACTTTGCCTTTCATCCTTTCAGGGTCAATAAATTAAGTACCAGTTACGCACTGGGGTTGATGTAATCGACTTAATACATTTGTCTGTCCTTGTTTGTCCCCTCTGTGTTTAGCCCCTTGTGGGTAGTAAAGAAATTGGTATTTTCATCTGTCTTTACACTCTGAGTTCAAATTCCACCAAGGTCGACTTTGCCTTTCATTCTTTCGAGGTCAATAAATGAAATACCAGTTGCATACTGGGGTTGATCTAATTGACTGGCCCCCTCCCCCAAAATTTCGGGCCTTGTACTTAGAGTAGAAAAGAATATTGTAATATAGATATCATCCTATTTAACCTACGATGTTATCAAAAAAATATAACAACCATGTGACTGTATGGTAAGTAGCTTGCTTACCAACCACATGGTTCTGGGTTCATTCCCACTCCGTGGCACCTTGGGCGAGTGTCTTCTACTATAGTTGGAAGACGGAATCTGAAAGAAGTCTGTCGTACATATATATGTGTGTGTGTGTGTGTGTGTGTGTGTATTGACAAAAATGGTAAGACAACAAAAGAATGAAAGAGATCTTGATATTATGTTAATAGAGGAATTTATCTGTAAATATAATTGTCACATATTATATTTACAGTTATATATATATATATAGAGAGAGAGAGAGACGGATAGAATAAGTACTGGGCTTACAAAGAATAAGTCCCGGGGTCGATTTGCTCGACTAAAGGCGGTGCTCCAGCATGGCCGCAGTCAAATGACTGAAACAAGTAAAAAGAGTAAAAAAGAGATATGATGGCTTCTTTCAGCTTCCGTCTACCAAATCCACTCACAAGGCCTTGGTCGGCCCCAGGGCTATAGTAGTGGTGATGGAGGTGGTGGTGGTGGTAGTAGTAGTAGTAGCAGCAGCAGCAGCAGCAGCAGTAGTAGTAGTAGTAGTAGTAGTAGTAGTAGAAGTAGTAGTTCTATTTAATCTGGTTATTAAGTATTTTTTATCTCCCTTTAATTCTAATTTCGTCTCCCTTTAATTCTAAGGGAGATAAGTTCGAGAAGACAACGAAAATCCTTTTCAGAAATTATTCCCCTTGCATTAGAAAAATTTCGATGTTAAGCCTTAATTATGGGAAAGGAAAATGTCATTATTTAGGTTTGCTGTTATATTCGGAAGATCTTATTAGATCGAAATCAAACAGCTTTGAATCGGAGGCAGGCCTACTGTTGGTGACATTCAAAGTGGTGCAGCATTTAAAAAATCAGCAATGGTTCTTCCAAATATACCATTGAATCTTTTTGGTTTCAACGGCTTTTTTTTCTAGCGGTGTCCTATGAAATTGTCACCCATAATTATGACCCTAGTATCGATCTATTGCATTTCAATCTGTTTTAGGGTTAGGGATAGGGGTGGGGGAAGGGTATCTTTTTTTCGTCACAAATGTAAATAAACCCAATCTGTTTCTTAAACGAGGGACATATTCATACGGCACAGAATGTTTTCACCTCAATAGACATCATTGATTGGTTGAAATTGCAGAAATTGAAGAAAAAAACAACAAATATCTAACAACCTATAGAATTTTCTCAATAAAGCCAAGAGAAAAAGATGTTTTATAAACACATTCTACCAGTTTCCGTCTACCAAATCCACTCACAAGGCTTTGGTTGGCCCAAGTCTATAGTAGAAGACACTTGCCCAAGGTGCCATGCAGTGGAACTGAACCCGGAAGCATGTGGTTGGTAAGCAAGCTACCTACCACACAGCCACTCCTGCGCCTATATATATAAACACTAACACTTTTCTCCTTTTGTCCATTTCAGCCACGTGACAGCACATGGCTGTGTGTGTGTGTGTGTGTTTGTTTATCCCCACCACCACCACCACCACTTGACGATAAGTGTTTATTTGTTTGCTTCCCAACCACATGGTTCCAGGTTCAATTCCATTGGATACCACCTTAGATAAGTGTATTCTACAATAGCCTTTTGTCAACCAAGGCTTGGTGAGTGGATTTGGTAGACGGAAACTGAAAAAAAGCTAATCGTGTGTGTGTGCGTGTATGTGTATGTGTGTCCATGTATCTGTGTTTGTCTCCCACCACCTCTTGACAACCAGTGTTGGTATGTTTACATCCTCATAACCCAGCAGTTTCGCAAAGCAGATCAAGAGAATAGCTACCATGCATTCAAAAAATTTTAAAAGTACTAAAATTCAACTAAAATCCTTCAAGGCATTGCCCCAGTATGGCCACCAACTAAAGACTAAAACATGTAAAAGATAAAAGACAGATATATTAGAAGGTGAGGAAAAATCATTTCAGCAGCAACAGCAGCGGACTCGCGGTCGGAGGATCGTGGTTTCGATTCCCAGACCAGGCGTTGTGTGTGTTTATTGAGCAAAAACACCTAAAGTTCCACGAGGCTCCGGCAGGGGATGATGGCGACCCCTGTTGTACTCTTTCGCTCCAACTTTCTCTCGCTCTTTCTTCCTGTTTCTTGTCCCTGACTTCCTACGCAACCGCTGAGCCTGGTTGCGCATTCATCCATCCATCGATGCTCTCGGTGTCGCGGGTTGACCTGCTTTCTCTTCTGCGGGTCTTACGAATAGCAAAGGACCACGTTTCGGACTTCTCCCATCTTGCGAGCTCTGGGACGAAGACCGTTCGCTCAACAGCAACAGCAGCAACAGCAAGCAAAAATGCCAGATGCATATCAGCTCAGTTAGGCATCATCAGCAACATATACTCTCAGCCTGGATGGGGTTTGTTGCCTCTCATATAGTTACAATATTTGTAACTCACATATGGCAAAAAAAAGAAGAAAAATAATAAAATCAAACAGTCTTCGATTAACTATGAACGTACATTTCTGGATTAGAATTATTAGATTCATTTCCTTCATCAACATAATATCCCAATAAATAAATCTAGAAATGCTAGGAAAATTTACCCCTTATAATTAATCGAAGACTGTTTGATTTCATTGTTTTTCTTCTTTTTTTTGCCATATGTAAGTTATAAATATTGTTGTCTGTGGAGACATATTTTTGTAGAGAAAGGAAATAGTAGTCCTTTGGCTGCTATTTCTAAAATTTTCAGTATGCGGTCAAGCAACTTGTTGCTAAACCCTTATTGTTATATATATATATATATATATACTACACATACAATGGGCTTCTTACAATTTCCTAGCTGAATATGCCTCAATGGGACTTGAACCCAGAACCATGTGGTTGGGAAGGAAACTTCTTACCACATAGCCATGCTATTGAGTATGATACATAGATGGCTACTTTAATCTAATTCTGTGTCAGTTGAGTGCATTGTAACTATTATGACAGGAAAATTTGTGAGAGAAATTTTATATTTTTAGCAACAGAAAACAACCCATCCATGACCATGTTGAACAAAATACAAGTCTTGGATGAATATAAGCCTACGCTTGAAAATATTCCAGGTCAGTTCTTTGAAAATGGATGAAGCATGAAGGTTTCAATGAAAGGACTAAGAATCCTCTTTAGAGACATTAACAGGTGTGTAGACAGTTATTTCAAAAAGCATTTCTTTGTAAAGAACAAATGTTGATCAACTGAAGTAGTGGCTGTGTGGTAAGTAGCTTGTTTACCAACCACATGGTTCCAGGTTCAATCCCATTGCATGACACCATGAACAAGTATCTTCTTCTATAGCCTCGGGCCGACCAAAGCCTTGTGAGTGGATTTGGTAGACGGAAACTGAAAGAATCCCATCGTATATATGTATCAGGAGTGGCTGTGTGGTAAGGAGCTTGCTTCCCAACCACATGGTTCTGGGTTCAATCCCACTGCGTGGCACCTTGGGCAAGTGTCTTCTACTATAGCCTCGGGCCGACCAAAGACTTGTGAGTGGATTTGGTAGACGGAAACTGAAAGAAGCCCGTCGTATATATGTATATATATATATGTGTGTGTGTGTGTATGTTTGTGTGTCTGTGTGTGTCCCCCTAGCATTGCTTGACAACCGATGCTGATGTGTTTACGCCCCTGTAACTTAGCGGTTCAGCAAAAGAGACCGATAGAATAAGTACTGGGCTTCCAAAAGAATAAGTCCTGGGGTTGATTTGCTCGACTAAAGGCGGTGCTCCAGCATGGCCGCAGTCAAATGACTGAAACAAGTAAAAGAGTGAAAGAGAGTAAACGTCCAAGTTGTGATAGAAAAGGTCAAGTGTGCCAGAGCAGAGTGGAAGTGGAAGAAGATAACATCCAAACCATCAACAGCTGCCGAAAAATGTCCGCTTGATACTATTTTCCTATGAGACACGACATTGTCGCTGAAACTATTTACAATGTTATTCGGAGGGAGGATTGTCCTGGCCATGTGAGAACCAGGATGTATCCACACCCTAAAAAAAAAGTAAAGAATACTTGTGGAACATTCCATTAAACAAAAAACCAAAAAATAAAACAAACCAAAACGAAAGAACATCAACACAATAAGCCAGATATTATTCTATGGAAGCTATTTTGTCTGTCTTTGCAATCAAATTCTGCCAAGGTCGACTTTGCCTTTCATCCTTTTGGGGTCGATAAATCAAGTATCAGTTGCATACTGGAGTCGATCTAATTGACTGGCCCTCTCCCCCGAAAATTTCAGGCCCTGTGCTTAGAGTAGAAAAGATTATTCTATGGAAACAGGAGCAAAATTTATGCACTGTTTTAGGGGTCAGGTGTCTGGTGGACGTAAATGTTACATCAAAAGTTGCAGAAAGTAACCGGAGAACTAATAAGAAAGCCACAGCTTTCATATCCAAGGCTATGGGTTTTCATTTGTAGAGGTGCATGGCTTAATGGTTAGGGTGTTAGGCGGCGAGCTGGCTGAAATGTTAGCACGCCGGGCAAAATGCTTAGCGGTATTTCATCTGGCGTTACGTTCTGAGTTCAAATTCCACCGAGGTCGATTTTGCCTTTCATTCCTTTCAGGGTCGATTAAATACGTATCAGTTACGCACTGGGGTCGATGTAATCGACTTAATCCATTTGTCTGTCCTTGCTTGTCCTCTCTGTGTGTAGCCCCTTGTGGGTAGTAAAGAAATAGGTATTTCATCTGCCGTTATGTTCTGAGTTCAAATTCCGCCGAGGTCGACTTTCCCTTTCCTCCTTTCGGAGTCAATAAATTAAGTACCAGTTACGCACTGGGGTCGATGTAATCAACTTAATCTCTTTGTCTGTCTTTGTTTGTCCTCTCTGTGTTTAGCCCCTGTGGGTAGTAAAGAAATAGGTTAGGGTGTTAGGCTCATGATCCTAAGATTGTGGTTTCGATTCTTAGACTGGGTGACTCGCTTTGTTCTGAGCAAAATAATTTATTTTATGCTGCTCCAGTCTACTCAGCTGGCAAAAATGAGTAATCCTGCAATGGGGTTCATAAAATAAGTACCGGTTAAATACTGGGGGTCGGTGTACTTGATTTAGCCCTTTCCAGAAATTGCTGACCTTGCGGCAAAATTTGAAGCCAATATTTCAGAGTTATAAGGTCTAACAATGGGAGGGGCACTGGTGGATCTGGTCAGCTCTACACTCAATGACACACCTGGGGCTACAAACCAGGGAAGATCCCAGCTCCATCAAGCAAGTGCACGACAGAGAGAGTGTCGTAAGGTGATGAGGTGGCAGAATCTTCACAGCGCCAAGCAAAAGGCTTTGCGACATTTCATCCATCTTTTTATTCTGAGTTTAAATTCCACTGAGGTCGATTTCCAACTTTGCCTTTCATACTTTTGGGGTCAATAAAATAAGTACCAGCTGAGCACTGGGATCAATGTAATTGACTTTACCCCTGCCCCCAAAATTGCTGGCCTCGTGCAAGAATTTGAAACCAGCATTTCAGAATTTGGGCCCCATCTTCAAGAAATCTTTGGAGAAATGGTGTCATTCATCACCTTCCTACCCTGTCCATTGTCATATCCTCCACATCATCTTCCAACTCTTGGATCTTTCCATGGATGTATGATACCCCTACTCTTGCACATCTCCTGTGCTTCTCACTTCCTCCACCCTGAGCCCTAGCTCACCTGTTCCCCCCACACACAAATTAACAATAAAAATCAATTTATATATGACTACAAACCATCCTGACATTAAAAAGCATTCCAGATGTGACCCTCTAGCCTTTTAATCAGTGTTCCCTCCATACTGGTATTTACCCTCAATCTCACCTCCACCCTTTTTCACCTCCCACAACAACCACCTCTAGCCCCCATATCCACCCATCTGTCACCCTCCACCCATAATCTTATGAATTACCCACCCTGTCCTCCCCTCCTGATCCACAGGCTATATCCCCCTTGAGACAGCATTCACCCGGGGTGGGTTGAGCTGGTTTCATTCATCCTCAATGCTGCATCTCTCACAAACGCTGACCAGACCTGGTGATTTGAGGCTAACGGCCGCACGATCTCCAACCACTCCTTATTCCAGCTCAAACACCGTAGATATGGGGGCCTAGGTTGGGTTCCAGATCAGCCTTGACTGTCATCAGCCAGGTTTTTCGTTGTCCAACCCCAGGACTTATTCTTTGGAAGCCTAGTACTTACTCTATCGGTCTCTTTCGCTGAACTGCTAAGTTACGGGGACGCAAACACACCGCCATCAGTTGTCAAGCAATGTTGGGGGGACAAACACAGACACACAAACATATACAAACATATATATATATATATATAAGATTGACTTCTTTCAGTTTCCGTCTACCAAATCCACTCACAAGGTTTCACCAACCCTGAAGGGGAGATGGGGCAATTGCTTTGTAGATGAATTCTCCAGGTTGACGACGGAGGGCATGACCCAGCCAATGCAGACGTCTTGTTAGGATGACTTGTCAGTTGTCGGAAGGAGGTGATTCTGCACTGGTGTCGCACCAAATTGTTGGAGACAAAGTGGTGCCATCGGACACGAAGGATGCTGCGTAGACAGAGGTGATCGAAGGATTCTATTTGCTTGATATCTTCCACCCTCATTGGCCATGACTCACTGCCACAAAGGAGAATCTATATCCACCCCTAACAGCATGATTACTTTCTTGTACCTTGAGAGTATGCTCTGGCACCCTGTCACCACCATCTTAATGTCTCTCCCACCCAATCTCACCTACCCTTGCATAATGCAGGCTACCCATGTACCTCCACTGTGGAAAGATACCTGTGCTTGTCCCTCTATTATACCCTGTGGTTCTCAGCCCTTTTTTTTTTTTTTATCTATGGACCCCTTTGATTCCTATTTTACTCAAATGCTTCCACCCCTCACCCCAAAGTCATATTTTTATAATTAAACATTATTAGGGATTGTATTAAAACAATTGTTAACACATAGGTGCAGATGTGGCTGTGTGGTAAGAAGCTTGCTTTCCAGCCACATGGGTCCAGGTTCAGTCTCATTGCATGGCACCTTGGGCAAGTGTTTTCTATAGCCTCTGGCTGAGCAAAGCTTTGTGAGTGGATTTAATAGACAGGAACTGAAAGAAGCCCATCATCATCATCATCATCATAATCATCATCGCTTAATGTCTGTTTTCCATGCTGGCATGGGTTGGACGGTTTGACTGAGGACTGGCAAGCCAGGAGGTCGCATTAGGCTCCAATTTGATCTGGTAATGTTTCTACAACTGGATGCCCTTGCTAATGCCAACCACTCCAAGAGTGTAGTGGGTGCTTTTTACGTGCCACCGGCAAGGGAGCCAGTCAGGCGGCACTGGCAGCGGCCACATTTGGATGGTGCTTTTTACGTGTTACCAGCACAGGAGCCAGTCAGGGCAGGGGTGGTGGTGCTGATATATATATATATATATATATATATAATATATATATATATATATATATATTCACTTATACATACTGTACTTATTGTATCATATTACACATTGATGTGCATTGTTTTGTTCTATACTATTATGTTTGACCTTGATGTTCATATGTAGTGGTTTAATAAATTATGTGATTAGGTATTATCTGGTAGTTGACTATTGATTAAGGTGTATTTCTCCATTTTCTTATTTTGTATATATATATATATGCCCCTGGAAGCTCCTCTAGGCTGATGACCTATCCCTTATAGCAGAATCACTACCAGAACTAGAGAAGAAATTTCAGATGTGGAAGCAAGGTTTAGAATCAAAGGGCCTTAAAGTCAATGCTGCAAAGACCAAAATTCTAGTAAGTAGGAAGGCAAACACATCACACACCCCTTCAGGAAGGTGGCCCTGC
>NC_043020.1:5580497-5597997 GCF_006345805.1 Octopus sinensis
TGCATGGCACCTTGGGCAAGTGTATTTTACTATAGCCTCGGGCCGATCAAAGCCTTGTGAGTGGATTTGGTAGACAGAAACTGTCAGAAGCCCATCATATATATATATATATATATATATATATATATATACATACACACATAAATATATGTGTGTTTTTGTTTGTGTGTTTGTGTTTGTCCTCCCACCATCGCTTGACAACCAATGTTGGTGTGTTTACAACCCCGTAACTTAACAGTTTGGCCAAAGATGCCAGCGAAATAAGTATTAGGTTTACAAAGAATAAGTCCTGGGGTTGAGTTGTTCAACTGAAGGTGGTGCTCCAGCGTGGCCACAGTCAAATGACTGAAACAAATAAAAGAATATATACATAGTCAATTTGAGGATATTAGATCCACATTGGGTATTAAGTAATCCAAAAAATTCCGCTGGTTAATCACTATCATACAGGGAGATTCAGTGCAACACAGAATGTGATATGGCTGGCCCTTTGAAATACATGTACAACTCACTTTTGCCAGCTGAGTGGACTGGGGCAATGTAGAATAAAGTGTCTTGCTCAAGGACACAACGAATCACCTGGAATTGAACTCGTGACCACTCAGCCATACGCCTTCATAGATGTGACACCCCGGACAGATAAAGGGTTAAAACAGTACATGAGGAGAAGGGGAGATAATCTCATGAATCTCGTTCTCCAAAGTAGGACACTTGATGTGCTAATGATGCCTAATGGAGTAGAAACATGTCCTCTTCTTTCCAATCAAAAACATGCATGTTAGTATTAGAGAATCCTTTTTATTCTCAGGATTATCTCCCCTCCTCGTTGGAAGTTGATTGCAATTGCCACTAGACATTTGCTTAGTCTTCCCTGAAACGGAAAATAATTACAACAAATCAAGTATTAAAAGCAAATTTATTAATTTTCATTGCTTGTATATATTCTACTGGCCACCCTGAGTTATTTCCCTTAGGTCATTTTCAGTGCCTACACCCACCCCTGCATGGATTAAACAGAATTTGCTAAGATGCATTTTCTGAGGCAGGATGCCCTTCCTAATGCTAAACTACATTACAGAGTGCACCAGCCCTAGTAAGGTCATCAGGTAAATTATTTACATTATTTACATTCAACGGGTATTTGCCCTCATCTTGTTTGTTGTTAACACAACGTTTCGGCTGATACAGCCTCCAGCCTTCATCAGGTGTCTTGGGGAAATTTCGCACCTGGGTTCTCATTCTTAAGGTAAATATAGAACTGTGTTATCAAGTAACTTTTAAGATAAAACCCTTCGTCTGAGGGTGTGGTGGTAGGGGATTAGTATTGAGGGAACCAGTCAATAAGTGGTTGGTGAAAACAGATAATTTTCCAGGAGTGACGAGTTCAAAGAAGCTATGTGGGGACATTGCTGTCTCTTGGTCTTAGGGCTCATAGGACCAGTTTGGTTCCGTGGCAAATATGTGACCGAAATCAATACATCCCAGCTAACTGAAAAAATGAAGTGTTTTGCTCAAGGACACAACACACAACCCAGTCCAGTCCAGTAATTTTTTCTACTCTAGGCACAAGGCCCAAAATTTGGGGGGAATGGGCCAGTCGATTAGATCGACTCCAGCACATAACTGGTACTTAATTTATTGACCTTGAAAGGATGAAAAGCAGAGTTGACCTTGGTGGAGTTTGAACTCAGAACGTAAAGACAGACGAAATACCACTAAGCATCTCGCCCGGCATGCTAACGTTTATTTCTTTATTGGACAGACAAAGGGATTAAGTTGATTACATCGACCCCAGTGTGCAACTGGTACTTAATTTGAACTCAGAACGTAACGGCAGACGAAATACATATTTCTTTACTACCCACAAGGGGCTAAACACTGAGAGGACAAACAAGGACAGGCAAATGGATTAAGTCGATTATGTCGACCCCAGTGCGTAACTGGTACTTATTTAATCGACCCCGAAAGGATGAAAGGCAAAGTCGACCTTGGCGGAATTTGAACTCAGAACGTAACGGCAGACGAAATACCATGAAGCATTTCGCCCAGCGTGCTAACGTTTTTGCCAGCTTGCCACCTTAGTCCAATCCAGAAACTGAAACCATGATATTGCCCTTGTGATTGCAACACCCTAACCACTAAGCCGTGTGTATTGACTTGTTTGGTTACTGAGAATAAAGAACTCCAAGATAGATCTGAAAGGGAATGAACATTTATTCCATAATCATTATTCTCTGCCTCCTCCTCCTCCTCCTCATCATCATTCCAACATCCACTTTTCCATGCTTGCATGCATCAAATGGAGTGTTCTGAGGCAGATTTTCTATGCCTTTAGTTCAACAAAATATATTTTGTTCAGCCATGGCCCAGGTGAAACAAAATATATTTTGAGGATCTAATAAATGTGTGTTTGTTATTTTTATTCACTCTCAGACCTGTCTTTGAATTCTTTATTCCAAGTGACCACTCATAGCCTCTTTGAACCAGTCACCCGATGGAATATATTCCTTGCTTGTTTTAGTTATTAGACTGCAGCCATGCTGGAGCACTGCTTTGAAGGGTGTCGTGAAACAAATTGACTGCCAGAACTTTTTTTTTTCAAGTCTGGTACTTATATTTGGATCTTTTCGGTTTGAACGGCAGTTTTTAACATAATTTCTAGGTAACTAATTACTTTTAAACTTCGTATACTTGTAGAATGTGTTTATAAAACATCTTTTTCTCTTGGCTTTATTCAGAAAATTCTATAGTTTGTAAGATATTTGTTGTTTTTTTTCTTCAATTTCTGCAATTTCAACCAATCAATGGTGTCTATTGAGGTAAGCAACATTCTGTCCCTCGTTTAAGAAACAGATTGAGTTTATTTACATTTCTGAAGAAAAAAAGATACCCCTCCCCCCACCCCTAACCCTAAAACAGATTGAAATGCAATAGATTGATACTAGGGTCATAATTATGGGTGACAATTTCATATGACACAGCTAGAAAAAACTGCCGTTCAAACCGAAAAGATCCCAGTTTTTTTTGCTGAACCACTAAGTTACAGGAATGTAAAAAAGCCAACGCCTATTTTCAAGCGGTGGTGGGGACAAACACACACAAATATATATACAATGGGCTTCTTTCAGTTTCAATCTGCCAAATCCACTCACAGGGCTTTGGCGTGTGTGTCATCCCTACACATTTTTCCCCTTTCAATTCTTACAGAAGAAGAGCATAGGCTCGAAGCATCAAAGACATTTCCATTTTTCCCCAAGCGTTAAACTAATACACCTGCTTTTTGTTCCTTCACCTGTCTTCGTCGTTTGTTTTCTGTAAATTTGAACCACATACACACACACACACAGGTGATGTGCATGTGGTGTGTATGTGTGTATAAACATATATGTGCATACATGCTTGAACTTATAATATGCTCAAGAGGTTGGTGGGTGGGTATGTGTTTTGGTATTGTCAATGGTGTCGGAAATTTGGGACAAAGAAACTTAGTGTGTGTGGGCGCATGCTTGCGGCTGAATGCACACAATGCAAATCAAGGTTATTAAATTGGGTTGCAGTTATCATATTGTGCTACTTTCCTATTCAAAAAGCTATTAAATGTTGCCGTTGAGAAATGATAACTGAAGTCTAAAAATAACGTTTAATAATTTATTCATAAACATTAACTCGTTCGTTTCGCTTTACTCCTGCTAGCCACGTCTATTTTTGTATATTACCGGCTTCGTTTCTCTTTGATTATCTATGTTGTACTTTTTATGTCCCTCGAGTTTAAGATGTCCCTTATTTTATGAAATGTATTTAACAAGCGTGGTGAAGGCAGTATTAGAAATAAATATTATCGATCGATGTCTCCCGTTTTTAAGCATTAAAAGCTCCCCGTTGCTTCACATCGTTGATCAGACGAAAACCGGTGTTTGAAACGTGATGTGGACCCTTTCCGTTTCGTCCTACCAAGAATTGATCCCGCATACCTACACGAGCCTGCCCCACCCTCCCAACTTCCGACTTTGTTTTATTTCCCAGTTTTTGCATTTCACTTGTGGCAGTCATCGGACTGCGACCATATGGGGGCACAGCCTTGAAGGGGTTTTAGTCGAACGGATCGACCCTAATATTTATTTGCTTTAAGCTTGGTACTTATTCTGTTGGCCAATTTTACAGAGCCGCCAAGATACGGGGACGTAAACAAACCAGCAGCGGTTATCGAGCGGTGATGGAGGTGGGAAACAGGTATAAAGACACGTATAAATGTTTGGAACTTTTAGGAAAATGGGAATTTTTTTCAATGGAATTTTACAGAAATACCTTTCAAACAGCATATTACGATTATAAAGAAAATGCTGGGGAAAATCTTTATCGAGAGGGTGGCGAGAGGACTTTATAGAAAGGTATTTCTATAAAATTTCATTGCAAAAAAAAAAAAAGCAAAAAAAAAAACCCATTTTCCTAAAGGTTACAAAGGAAAAAAAGCTTGGATCTTGTAAATTTTCCGAAGCCCTCTCTCCCTCTCTCCACCCTCCCATTGCTTTGCGCGCATTCTTTTTTCCTACACATTGTTTTGCACCCATTCCAGTATATTTTTTGGAGTTTCATTTCCGAGTCAAGATGCAAAACATTAACCTATGTTTGTAAGTGTATGCGTGCGCGCTCGATGGGCTTCTTTCAGTTTCCGTCTACCAAAACCATTATCGAGGTTTTGGTCAACCCGAGGCTATAGCTGAAGCCTCGGATCTTTTCCTTTTGAACGGCAGTTTTCAACACAATTTCTAGTTAACTAAACACTTTTAAACTTCGTATACTGTTAGAATGTGTCAAAATAAAACATTTTTTTCTTTGGCTTTCTTGAAAAAATTGTAATTTGTAAGTTTAACGTAGTTTAATTTTTCGAATTTTAATCAATCGATGGCCTCTATTGAGCTAAAATCATTTGCTGCGTCTAAAACTGAGACAATATCCTGTCAGTAACCCTAACCCTAATACGAAGTTTAAAAGTGTTTAGTTAACTATAAATTGTGTTGAAAACTGCCGTTCAAAAGGAAAAGATCCGAAGCCTCTTGCCTAAGGTGACACTCAGTTGAACTCGAACCCAAGGCCACACGGTTGGAAGGCAAACGTCTTAACCACGTCTGCGCCTCGTTAGTTCTTTTTTATTTTTGTTTAATATTTATTTATTCATTTATTTTTGAAGGTTTCCAAACTGATTGTTGGCAAGGATGGAATTTTTTCAACGCCTGCTGTATCTCATATCATACGGAAATACCAAACAGACGGTGGAATCATTCTGACTGCCAGCCACAATCCTGGAGGACCAGACGCTGATTTTGGAATCAAGTTTAACTGTTCCAATGGAGGTAAGCACACTCATATTCTTCCACAGTGTTTCCTGTGGCACCTTGAGCAAATGTCTTCTACTATAGCCCTGGGAGTGGATTTGTAGACAGAAACTGAAAGAAGCCTATCGTATGTGCAGTACACTCTTCTCAAGCAACTCCATTTAATTGAACAATGCAATCATTACATCAATTAAAATGCAGAGCAGTCCTCAGCTGCATAAAGACATATAATTTAATTAAATTAAAACAGATGGACACATTAGTATAATTTTACCTAAAATCTCCAAGAAGGTAACTGAGATAGACAAAGAACATGCTGCCTTCCCTTCAGCTTAGAAGCTGAACCTTGCCTGTGCTTGTGCCACGTAAAAAGCACTAAGTCCACTCTGCTGAGTGGTTGGTGTTAGGAAGGGCATCCAACTGCCAAAACAGTTACAGAAGTCTGGTACAGGTTTCTTCCTGGCTGGCTCTTGTGAAGCCATTCCACCCATGCTAGCATGGAAGGCAGACATTAAATGATGGTGATGATATATATATATCCATACAGAAGGCACATGGCTCATTGGTTAGAACATCGAACTTATGACCATCAGGTTGTATGTTCGAATCCTGGACCAAGCTGCGTGTTGTGTTCTTGAGCAAGATACTTTATTTCACGTTGCTCCAGTTCACTCAGCTGTAGAAATGAGTTGTGATGTCACTGGTGCCAAGCTGGATCAGCCCCTTTGCCTTTCCCTTGGATAACATCAGTGGTGCAGAGAAGAGAGGCTTGTATGCATGGGTGACTGCTGGTCTTCCATAAACAACCTTGCCTGGACTTGTGCCTCAGAGGGTAACTTTCTAGGTGCAATCTCATGGTCATTCGTGACTGAAGGGGTCTCCATATCTATACAGACATGTATATATATGTGGGGAGGGGGTGAATATATATACACACACACACACACACACATGCATGCATATGTACATACATAGATTCTCACATTTTTTTTCTGTTGTACTTCCATACTAGGTCCTGCTCCTGAAGGCGTCACAAACGCAATATTTGAAATGTCCAAGAATATCAAGACCTATAAAACCTGCCCGAAATTGGCATTGGATCTCTCAAAGATGGGTTCCAGTAAATTCAAAATTGGTGGCCACGAGATGGTCGTCGAAATCATCGATTCTGTGGCTGATTATGTCTCTTATATGAAGGAATTATTTGACTTCGGCTCCATCAAGAAACTCTTAAAAGGTGACGGATGTCCAAAGTTGGAGATTCTTCTGGACTCCATGCACGGAGGTAAGAATCACGTTTTGGTTATCAGTTTTTGTTCATGTTCATTATTTTTGCTTTTTATTCCTTTTTTTTTTTTTTAGCCAGAATTTGGTTGACCAGTATTATGTCTCTAATACACTCCCACCTTTATTTCTCCCCCATCCCCATCAAATATTCTGCCACCTACTGTATAGCATAAGAAAAATCTGCTTCAAGTTTTTATTCTGGTTGTTTTATAGGGAAAGATTCGGGGTGGGTTTAGATCAAACGCAAACCTTTATTTCTTGCTTTTGTTGCAGTCACCGGACCGTATGTAAAGAAAATATTCTGTGATGAACTCGGAGTTGATCCAAAGAGCTGTGTGAATAGCAATATCTTGCCTGATTTTGGAGGCCTTCATCCTGATCCCAATTTAACCTACGCTGCTAACCTCGTCAAGGAACTCAAGAAAGGAAAACATGGATTTGGTGCAGCTTTTGATGGGGACGGTGTAAGTCTTTTGCCGTTTTTTTGTTTTTTTTCATTTATATAAATGCTCACATGTTGGCACCACATGTTAATGCCAAAATTATTATTGAGTGAGAGAGCAATGCATGCCATCAAAGTGACATTGGGGTACAAATATACAAAGCCTTAATATACCCATCATGACTACCCGTCTGATAAGGGTACACCAGGCACATGTGTCACAACAATACGTGCACGACATGGTGACCTTATATCAAGATAAACAGCGCATGACCTTGCAGGTGGGGCCCAGCTAGAATTTTCTTCAGGCTTTTTTATTATTATTATTATTGTTGTTGTTGTTGTCACTATACTATTATTGTTGTTGTTGTTGTTGTTGTTACTATACTATTATTATTGTTGTTGTTGTTACTATACTATTATTATTATTGTTGTTATTATTATTATTATTATTATTATTATTATTATTATTGGCATCCAGCCGTAGAAACACTGCCAGATTTGACTGGGCCTGATGAAGCCTTCTGGCTTCACAGACCCCAGTAGAACCGTCCAACCCATGCTAGAATGGAAAACGGATGCTAAATGATGATGATGATGATGATGATTATTATTATTATCGTCATCATTATCATTATTAAGGTGGCGAACTGGCAGAATCGTTAGCACGCTGGATGAAATGCTTAGTGGTATTTCGTCGGTCGCTACATTCTGAGTTCAAATTCTGCCAAGGTCGACTTTGCCTTTCATCTTTTCGGGGTCGATAAGATAAGTACCAGTTGAACACTGGGGCCAATGCAATCAACTCATCCCCCACCTCCCCCAAGTTGCCTTTGTGGCAAAAATTTGAAATTATTATTATTATTATTATTATTAAAGGTGGCAAGTTGGCAGAATCGTTAGCACACTGAGCGAAATGCTTAACGGTATTTTGTCTGCTACTGTGTTATGAGTTCAAATTCCACCAAGGTCGACTTTGCCTTTCATTCTTATGAGGTCAATAGAATAAGTACCAGTTGAGTACTGGGGTCAATGCAATCAACTATCTCCTCCGCATGAAATTTCAGGCCTTGTGCCAGTAGTAGAAAGGATTATTATTATTATTATTTTTCATCTAGTTTCAGCTCACGAGCTGTGGCCATGCTGTGGCACCACCATTATTATTATTATTATTATTATTATTAGTAGTAGTAGTAGTAGTAGTAGTAGTAGTATCTAGATTCTGTTTTTACCTCTTTCTTTTCTTCTTTTTGCAGGACCGAAACATGATCCTTGGCAAAAACGCCTTCTTTGTCAACCCGTCAGACTCTTTGGCTGTGATAGCGAACAACACAGACTGCATTCCATACTTCAAGAAGACTGGAGTGAAAGGGCTTGCTCGAAGCATGCCAACAAGTGGCGCTGTGGACAGGTGAGAGGGAGGAGGGGCGAGGGGGGGGGGGGGCTAAGGGCACACCTCACTGGATTCGCTTCATAGAATCGCTCCTTATTTTGCATGACATGTTGGAAAAAATTAACTTCCCACCACATTTTGCTGGTTGACAAATGTTTCGACAGCAAACACATGGTGTGTATCTGCCCAAACCATCATCATCATCATCGTCATCACAACCATCACCATCATCATCAGCATCGTCACCACCACCTCCATCATCATCATTACCACCACCACCATCATTATCACTATCATCACCACTATCATCAACATCATCATCATCATCATCATCATCACCATCAGTAGCATCCTCATCATCATCATTATCGTCGTCATCATAATTGTCATCATCGTAATCATCGTTGTAGTTGCCATCAGCATCATCATCACCACCATCATCATCATCATAATACATCGTAGTCATCGTCATCACCACCACCACACCACCACCACCACACCACCACCATCAATAGCATCCTCATCATTATCACCATCATCAACATCGTCATCATCTTCATCATCATAATACATCATAGTCATTATCATCATCATCATCATCATCACCATTGTCGTTATCACTTTTTTGCTCCATACTGGCAAGGGTTGGGCAGTTTAACAGGACCCAGTGGGTCGAAGGACCGCATTGTGCTCCATTATCTGCTCCAGCATGGTTTCTATGACCGAACGCCCTTCCCTAATGCCAACCACTTTACAGAATGTTGTGGCTTTTTTGGAGACGGAGTTGTGACACTGGCTCTATTGAGGTCACCATGTAAGGGTTAAATTATGAGAGAAGTAGTGGAGGGGGTAGCAAAGCAGGTCGGTCACTCACATAGTGTAAGGGGAGCTGCATGGCCACTCACATTCAGTAGGGGAGGGGGGAGAGAATGATTGATTGGAGCTGTAAAGGGATCTGTAGTAGAGACAAAGTGTCCAAGTGACCCCTTCAAAGCACAAAGTGAGTATCAGTGGGTGGGTTTGCAAGATTTTATGAGGGGCTGGAGGGTGAGAGTGTTGAGAGGAGACAAGCCCTGGTGTCTTGTTATAGAAGAGATACGTGGCTACCCTGTATTATGCAAGGGTGGATGAGAGTAGCTGGGAGGAAAATAAAGGTGGTGGTGACAGGGTACCAGAGCGAACCCTCAAAGTACAAGAAAGTAAGTGTAAGAGGAAACACAGAATGTGGATCAGGAGGGGAGGAGACGGTGGGTAATTTCATAAGATTATGGGTGGAGGGTGACAGACGGGTAGAGACAGGGCTAGAGGCAGATGTAGTGAGAAGTGGAAAAGGGTGGAGGTGAGTTTGCTTGTAAATATCAGTATGGAGGGGACACTAACTAAAAGGCTGGAAGGTCACATCTGGAATGGCACGTAAAAAGCACCATCCGATCATGGCCGTTTCCAGCCTTGCCTGGCCCCTGTGCCGGTGGCACATAAGAAGCACCATCCGACCATGGCCGTTTGCCAGCCCCGTCTGGCACGTAAAAAGCACCCACTACACTCATGGAGTGGTTGGCGTTAGGAAGGGCATTCAGCCGTAGAAACACTGCCAGATCAGACTGGGCCTGGTGCAGCCTTCTGGCTTCCCAGACCCCAGTTGAACCGTCCAACCCATGCTAGCATGGAAAGTGGATGCTAAATGATGATGATGATGATGATGGGTAGGCTTGTAGCTGCATCTCAATTGATTTTAATTGTTAATTTGTGCCAAATATTGTTAATTAATGCAATTAAGTAATTAGCACAATTCTGTAATGCGAGGAATTACTTAAAACATCTCCGTTTTTCCACAGAGTTGCTCACGCTAAGAAGAAAGAATTCTTTGAGGTTCCAACTGGTTGGAAATTCTTTGGTAACCTCATGGATGCCGGCCGTTTGTCTCTTTGTGGAGAAGAGAGTTTTGGAACTGGTTCTGATCATGTCAGGTATAAACGAGCTGAGCTCATTTTTTTCTGTTAATGCTTTTTTTTTAAGTAAAGATTATTTGCCAACATAACATGGCAGTCCTGGTTTAGGATGAATGTTGCTGTAGTTTAGCCCCAGGAGACATCATCTCCAGCTGGCTTTACAATATGATCTGTGTACTTACATTTTTTTAGAAAATATAAGGACACAGATCATGTCATATAGCCAGCTGGAGACAATGTCTCCTGGGCCAAAATTACAGCAACATTCGTCCTAAACCAGGACTGCCATGTTATGTTGGCAAATAATCTTTACTACAAAGTACTGTTGCTGAATATCTCTCATTGTGAGATTTACAAATAGTAATACTTCTTTTGCCTTTTTTCTTTTAGATTACATGTTCGTTTTTTTTTACCTTGTTTTCTTCCTTAAGGAAGAAGGGTACACCAGGCACATGCTTCACCATCAGATGTGTATGATATGGTGATTTCATGTTGAGATACACAGCACATGACCTCTCAGCACATGGCCATGATGCTCCCCCACTACTTCTGCTCGTGATCAGAGATACACATATCGTCAGCCACTAAGGGACATGCTCAACTGGTTACAGTCAAGCTACTGACAAGCAAATCTGTGGTATTGAGCAGAATATTTGCTGTAGCCCATGTTATTGTTATTATTAAGGCATCAAAAAGTGCACTCAATGGAAGGGAAAAATCAGCATCTGTGGCAGAGATGATTTTTTATTGCTCACAAGGGGCCAATATAGATGGGACAACTCAACGACATGTGGGGACATATAACACAAAACTTAAAATAAAATTACAAATAAAATTATAAAATGATAATAAATCTCAGAGCGAGTTATAAACAGTAGCTGCAACACATCGCGACGTATATTTGCCATTTAAATATGGCTAACCCCTAAGGGTGGATGCTGCTGTAGTTTGTAGCTCCAGGAGGACACCTCCTCCAGCTGGCTATAGACACACTTTCTGTGCCCTATCAGTATTTGGAGACTGGAAGGATGGCTTCCCTTTGCAAATACTGATAAGGCACAGAAAGTGAGTCTATAGCCAGCTGGAGGAGGTGTCCTCCTGGTGCTACAAACTACAGTAGCATCCACCCTTAGAGGTTAGCCATATTATAAAATGATATGAAATGAAAAATGGAAATGAGCTGCCTGCCCCACAAGAAGCATCACTTACTCTTTTGGAATCCTTTATTCAAGGCGATTCCGTATTTATCCAGCAGAACCTTGCATTCCATATTGTCCAGTATTTTTTTTTTTATGTCCTCGTGTATTTTCCACATTTTCACACCTTTTTTATATTTTTTGATCTCCTCCATTTGTACTTCTGAGATCAGAACACACGTGTATCATCCTAGTGTTTCATGAAGGAACTCTCTGTGCTGGCAGAGAGTTCCTTCAAATGCAATCGCTGTATGCACGACTGCCACTCCCGTGTGGGGCCCTACAGACACAACAGATGCTGCACCACCATCAGCTGTTGATACGATTTATTTGGGTGAAGACCCATGGCCTCTCAAGACTGATGGATGCCTGACAGAATCATTAGCATGCCATCAGTGAAGTCGGCGAGCTGGCAGAAACGTTAGCACGCTGAGCAAAATGCTTAGCAACATTTCAGCTATCTTTATGTTCTGAAGTTCAAATTCCACCAGCATCAGCTTCACCTTTCATCCTTTCATGGTCAATAAAATAAGTACCAGTTGCATCCTGGGGTCGATGTTATCAACTTATCTCCTACCCAGATATTGCTGGCCCTGTTACTATTATAGAAAGGATTATTATTATTATTATCATTATTACTAGCTGGCTCTGTGCCATCAAAAATGATGGCTAATCATAGTGTTTTATATTTAGATAAGGTACGCAATAATCACACATACAAACATTCACATACTTCCTTGTACACACACACACATACACACATATACTGACATAGAGTTGAAACGCTGTTTGATTTTTCTTTTCAGCATTGAATGTTCACCATCCCACTTCCATTGCACGCACACACACTTACACACACACATTCCTTCATAGACCTCCCTTTTACATACACACACATACTCACACAGAGTTGAAACGCTTCCACCACCAGTTTGCCATCACCCCTTCCTTCCTTCCTTCCTTCCTTATTCATCTATCACCCCTTCCTTTCTCATTCATATGTTGTGACGGAGAAAAACACCAGAGTGTTATTATAGTAGATTGTTATTTGTTTCATCTTAGGGAGAAAGACGGAATCTGGGCCGCAATGGCTTGGCTCAGTATCCTTGCCCACCGCAAACAGAGCGTCGAGGAGATCTTACAAAGCCACTGGCAGCAGTATGGCCGTAACTTCTTCACCAGGTATGTTTATCCGTCTACCTTTGTTCACCGTGTATGCGTTATTGTTCACTAGCTGTTCACTAAGTGTCCTGATTCTTCACCAAGCAACTTTAAGCTGTTCACCAGCTGTGTCTGTTGTTCATGGTATGATTGTTCATCAGATGAGTGTATTGTTTCACAATGTATGTTCATTGTTCACTGAGTGTTTGTTCAATAAACATGCACAGTGTTCACTAGATGTGTGCAATGTTCTCTATGAATGCTTTTATCAGAAATTTATATTGTTCACCAGATGTATATAGTGTTCACCAGATTATATAGTGTTCACTGGATGTATATAGTGTTCACTAGATGTATATAGTGTTCACCAGATGAATATACTGTTCACCAGATGTATATAGTGTTCACCAGATGAATATAGTGTCCACCAGATGTATATAGTGTTCACCAGATGAATATACTGTTCACCAGATGTATATAGTGTTCAGTAGATGTGTATATTGTTCACCATATATTTATATATTATACACCAAATGTTTATATTATTCACCAGATGTTTATAATATACAGCAGATCTGTATATTATACATCATCATCATTGTTTAACGTCCGTTTTCCATGCTAGCATGGGTATTGTTCACCAAACATATATATTGTTCACCAGATGTATATATATACACTAGATGTTTATATATTGTACACCAGATACATGTATTCTTTTACTCTTTTACTTGTTCAACTCATGTGACTATGGCCATGCTAGAGCACCACCTTTAATCAAGCAAATCGACCCCAGGATTTATTCTTTGTAAGCCTAGCACTTATTCTGTCAGTCTCTTTTGCCGAACCAATAAGTTACGGGGACGTAAACACACCAGCATTGGTTGTCAAGCGATGTTGAGGAGACAAACACAGACACACAGACACACACATATATGCATATATACGACAGGCTTCTTTCAGTTTCCGTCTACCGAATCCACTCAAGGCTTTGGTCGGCCCAAGGCTATAGTAGAAGACACTTGCCCAAGGTGCCACACAGTGGGACTGAACCCAGAACCATGTGGCTGGTAAGCAAGCTACTTACCACACAGCCACTCCTGCACCTATGTATTGTTCATTATGTTTGCTCAGTCATTTGTTGTGGGTGTTTGTTCACCAGATGTCTCCATTGTTCATTGTTCAGTATACCAGCATGAAGAAGTAAACATAGGCGCAGGAGTGGCTGTGTGGTAAGTAGCTTGCTTACCAACCACATGGTTCCGGGTTCAGTCCCACTGCGTGGCATCTTGGGCAATTGTCTTCTACTATAGCCTCGGGCCGACCAAAGCCTTGTGAGTGGATTTGGCAGACGGAAACTGAAAGAAGCCCGTTGTATATGTGTATATATATATATATATATATATATATGCATGTGTGTGTTTGTGTGTCTGTGTTTGTCCTTCCCCCCCTCGCATTGCTTGACAACCGATGCTGGTGTGTTTAGGTCCCCATCACTTAGCGGTTCGGCAAAAGAGACTGATAGAATAAGTACTGGGCTTACAAAAGAATAAGTCCCGGGGTCGAGTTGCTCGATTAGAGGCGGTGCTCCAGCATGGCCACAGTCAAAATGACTGAAACAAGTAGAAGAGTAAAAGAGTATGGAAATAACAACAACAACAATGATGATGATGAAGATAATGATGGTGTTATGTGTCTGCATGTGTGTGTGTGTGTATGTGCGTTCATGTATCTGTGCATCTGCATGTGAATACGTAAAAGAGCAACGTTGTGCAATTGATAATGTCTCCCTTGTGTTTAGGTATGACTACGAGAAGTGCGAGTCTGGTCCGGCCGAGAAGATGATGGAGGTCCTGTTTGCCTTCATCAGCGATGCATGCAACATTGACAAAGACTTCACGGAGCACGGCAAAACCTACAAGCTGAAGAAAGCCGACAACTTCTCCTACACAGACCCCATCGACAAGAGTGTCAGCGTGAAACAGGTCAGTTACCCACCCACTCCTTGGGGTGGGCTTGGGCTTGGGCTTGGGCTTGGTGGCGGCAGCAGCGGATGGCCATAATGATTGATATCTGGGAGCATTGGGTGGGGGTAGGGGTGATGACATTGGTAGTATTGGTGATGGTGGTGGTGGTGGTGGAGGTGGTGGAGGTGGTGGTGGTGGTGGTGGTGGTATTAAAAGTAGTTGTGGTGGCACTGTTGTTGTTGGTAGTAGTGGTGGTGGTTGTATTAAATGGTATTTGTGATATTAGTACTGGTTGCAGTGGTGGTGGTGGTGGTGGTGATGGCGGCAGCGGCGGTGGTGGTGGCATTAGTCACTGAGGTAGTGTTGCTGGTAGTTGTAGTGTCATAAGTGGTTTGCTAATGATTGTGGCATTGGTTGCGAGTGATGGTAGTAGTGGTGATGGTGGTGGTGTTATGAGTATTAGTAGCAGCAGTGGTGGCAGAAAGCATTATGATGATGAAAGGCAGCAAGCTGGCAGAATCGTTAGCACGCCGGGTGAAATGCTTAGCGGTATTTCATCTGTCCTAACGTTCTGAGTTCAAATTCTGCCAAGGTTGACTTTGCTCTACATCCTTTCAGGGTCGATAAATTAACTACCAGTTATGCACGTGGGTTCATGTAATCGACTTAATCAACATCATCACTGTTCGACTGTGGTCGAGACAATGGAATTTACCATGCTACGCCAGACTTCACGGTCCATCATAGCATTACGGAGGTCCTGTTGCTGGATGCCTGTATCCCTGGAGATTACATCAGGGTAGGAGAGTGTGCGCCCTCTGGTATCGCGAGCAGATGGCTTCCAGAGGAGAAGAGTAGAAATGACTTCTTTTTCAGCTCTACAACAATGTCCAGCAAACTGGACTCTCCTACCCTTCACAAGAGACAATGGAATTTACCATGCTACGCCTGACCTCACGGTCCATCATAGCATTATGGAGGTCCTGTTGCTGGATGCCTGTATCCCTGGAGATTACATCAGGGTAGGAGAGAGTGTGCCCTCTGGTATCGCGAGCAGATGGCTTCCAGAGGAGAAGAGTAGAAATTGCCTCGTTTTCAGCTCTACAACAATGTCCAGCAAACTGGACTCTCCTACCTTTCACAAGAGATGACACAGGTCGTAGTTTCCCATATATTTGCATTTTGGTTGGATGACGCTTCCACGAGAGATTTTGAGCTCTCATAAGGAGGCGAGTGTAGGTTCCATCCAACCGCCTCTCAAGCTTCTTTGATAACGTCCAGGTTTCTGAGCCATATAGTAGAATTGGTTCGACTGTGGCTTTGAAGATTTCAAGTTTGAAGTCTCTACTTAGATTTGATGACCAGATCTTATGCATGTCATTATGCATGTCGACTTATTACCTTTGTCTGTCCTTGTTTGTTCTGTCTATGTTTAGCTCCTTGTGGGCAGTAAAGAAATAAGAAAGCATTATGATGATGATGAGGATGAACTTAAAGCATTCTGTGCTTGTTTCTAGGGCGTTCGACTAATATTTGCCGACGACTCTCGTATCATCATGCGACTCAGTGGCACGGGCAGCACAGGGGCCACAATCCGACTCTACATCGAAGGATACGAAGATGACAAAAGCAAATTCTCCATGGATTCTCAGGTAAAAAAAATAAAATTTTTGCATCATTTGTTCCCGGGGGTGGGGATTTTTTTTCTGTGTGTTTTTTTTTGTTTTTGGTGGTAAATGCTGTTCTTTGTTTGGGAATCAGACATGGCTGTGTGGTTAAGAAGATTGTTTTCCAACCACCTGGTTTCACCTATAATCGTCTGCCCTTGATGACAAGACTCAGCCGTTGTGTGGCGCATTGGCTCTTGGAAGCACACCCTCGTTGGTGGCTTTGTCTCCTCATCTGATGCCCAGAATTTTTCAGAGCCATCTTTCACGTAAAGCATCAAACTGTTTCCTGTCTTTCAATTTTTGGTGGTCCTCTTCCATTTGTCAGCATCAGTATGGCAATCAAAGATGCTGACGAGTATCACAGACCAAATTAAGGTCGTTCGGGTCAGTTTTCTTTTACTTGTTTGAGTTATTTGACTGCGGCCATGCTGGAGCACTGCCTTTAGTCAAACAAATCAACCCCAGGACTTATTCTTTGTAAGCCTAGTACTTATTCTATTGGTCTCTTTTGCCAAACCTCTAAGTTACCGGGACGTAAACACACCAGCATCGATTGTCAAGCGATGGTGGTGGGGACAAACACAAACAAATGCATACACACACACACACACACATATATACACATACACACACACACATAGAATTAAGAGATAGAACCTCCATCAAAGTAATTCAATTAATAGTGAAAGATATTATCTATAAAAAAATATAAATTTAAATATATTATTAATATTGTACTAAAAATTACTTTACTAAATAATACACATTAAATAGATTTAATTATAAATTTAATTATAAATTTTAAATTATAAGTTTGACTTTTAGTTTAATGTCCAAAATTCTATTTAACTGATAAATGTTTTCATTATTCATAAATATTGTTAAATTTTATCTGATTACTCATTTATTTAAATAAATTAACCACATAAATTAATTTTTTCCTTCATATATTTTTGTCCTATATTTCTCATTTAGTCTTTCTAAAATTATCTCCCCTACACTGGAAATCATTTAAATAGAGGATATAATTTTCTTTAGTACTGGTATTCATTAATAAGAATTATCTCCCCTACATTGGAAATCATATAAATAGCGGACATAA
>NC_043020.1:5605497-5607997 GCF_006345805.1 Octopus sinensis
AAAAAGCACTTTTTTTATGTAAATAATTTTTGGTGTTAACATGGTCCGATTTGAGTTTTTTCTTCTACGAAATGAAGAGCAAGCCTTCTTCTATCATACTCTCAATTTTGGTCAACTTGCACCGCAGGGTCTCGGAGGAGATAGTGTTAGTTGAAGGTTACCAAACCTGCCACACACACACACAGACAACTTCAGCTTTATGTATATAGATTAATTTATTAATTTGTATATTTATTTAGTCCATGTTGATATCATCCATTTGACTGTCACTGTTCGATGGGACAATGTAGGTTCTGTCTCCATGGATCAATTGTTTAACACTGTTTCTGACTGTCTTGCTTAACAGCAGCAGTAACATTGGGGCTCCGAAAGAAGTCCTTTTTGACCAAAGTGCAAATATATATAGTGAAGTGGGAAAAGCATTCTCGGAAAGGAATTTATTGCTGGCGCCGAAAATAAGACATGCAACGACTAAAGTTCCACTGAAAAATCTAGTTATTATCACCGTGATATCAATCATAAGAATAAATGTTATCATATCCATGAGTTTATCGAACCCGTAGAGAGACATGATGTGGATTTTACTGAGTTTTATGTACTGCAAGTAAATAAAGAATATCAAAATAGGGAAGGACAAACATGTTGTGAAAGCAAAGCCGTATATCTTGAGGTACTTACTGACGATGCTGACACAGATATCGGAGAGATGAATGAAGACATGTCCCATACGATACCAGTCGTTGACGTGGAGATATAACTCAACCGCTGTCGGAAATGCCCATGAAACTGCGCTGGACACCAACATTAATTTTTTAAACTTTGAAGTTTTGTACCAGTTTGGTTTCGCCAATGATACAGTTTGGTCGAGATTAACAAGGATTAAACTCAGCGTTGAGACGTCTTCAAATATATCGGTCAGCGTCATGATAATCAGACAGGATGAATAACTATAGTTCCATCGGTTTCCCGTGGAGAGAAGCTGGGCTTGGATTGGAAGTCCGATGCATCCATAAAAAAAGTTAGCGATGGTAAAGTTCCCGATTGAGAGAAGGAAAGATATTGTGTAATTAGCCCGGCTCCAAAACAACAAGATGCCGACCAAAAGGTTTATCAAAACGGTCAGAAGGGAGAGTAAAGCTGAAACAATGACCAATGAGTCAAGGGTTCCGTTCATCTTCATTGCAACACTGCTGTTGAGGTCTGCTTTTTCTTGGTCGACATCCATTTTGTTTTAGTTAGAGGTTCCTCTCGACAGAAGAAGATGAAGGGAGGAAGTGAGAGACTGGCCTTAGAATTCTGGGATGATGATGGTGATGAGGATGATGATGAAGGTGGTAGTAGAAGACAGACAGACAGACAGTTAGATAGATAGATTGCTAGAAAGATAGATAAATATATAGTAGATTGCTAGAAAGATAGACAGATAGATGGATAGAGAGACAGATAGATAGACAGACAGACAGACAGACAGATAGAGAGAGATAAAGAGATAGATAGATAGAGATAAAGAGATAGATAGATAGACAGATAGATAGATAGAGAGAGAGAGAGATATATAAAGAGATAGATAGATAGATAGATAGATAGATAGATAGATAGATAGACAAATGGATAGATAGAGAAACAAATTGATAGATAGATAGAGATAGACAGATTGATAGAAAGATAAATAGATAAACAAATAGACAGGGAGACAGACAGATAGATAGATGGGTGGGTAGATAAGCAGGTTAAGTAGGTGGATATATAATTGCAGAGATATAAAGATGGGAAGAATCTTCCTATTACTTCTGTCCAAATACTATCAACTCCTTGTTGTCGGTTATAAAGTCACAATGGCAACATTTCATTATAAAACCAATCTGAGATCGATTGGCTGATTTGGTTCAGCTTTAATTTCTTTCCCTTCCACCCTGACGATGCATTGATCATCAGTTCCATTCATAAACATGTTTAGTTCTTCCATCATTGTCAAAGAGTTTAATTCAACTCTTGGAAACCAAATTGTCAGTTTTGTTCATTAAATCAAAGTGTTTAATTTCTTCTTCAGATTGAAGCGTTTAACTCTGGTAAGTCAATGTGTTTAGCTTGCCCTTCAGCCTTTTGTGTTTAACTCTTAAAGGGAACTAATGTCTAACTTGTATACCATATCAAGATGTTTAGTTCTTGAAAAAATAACTGTTTCACTTCTCCATCACATTGAGGTATGTAGTTCTTGAAAATGTATCTAACTTGTCATGGTGTTTAGCTCTTGAAAGAGTGTTTAACTTGTCAGTTAGTTCATGATGTTTAGCTCTTGAAAATAACAGGTGTTTAACTTCTTCATCAGATCAAGGTGTTCAGTAATTGATAAAGTATTTACCTTGTCGATCAGAAGGTGGTGTTTAGCTCTTGAAAAAAATTAATATGTCCATCAAGATTGAGGTGTTTAACTCACAAAAAAATACTGAAATGTTTCATTTGATCGTCAAATTGAAGTGTTTAGCTCTTGAAAATTCGA
>NC_043020.1:5615497-5637997 GCF_006345805.1 Octopus sinensis
AAATCGATCAATGGAAATTGCAGCTGAGATACCAGTGCTGGTGGCACGTAAGCTAACCATCCGAACGTGGCCGTTGCCAGCGCCGCCCCGACTGGCCTCGTGCCGGTGGCACGTAAAAAGCACCCACTACACTCATGGAGTGGTTGGCGTTAGGAAGGGCATCCAGCCGTAGAAACATTGCCAGATCAAACTGGGCCTGGTGCAGCCTTCTGGCTTCCCAGACCCCAGTTGAACCGTCCAACCCATGCTAGCATGGAAAGCGGACGCTAAACAATGATGATGATGATGATTATTATTATTATTATTATTATTATTATTATTATGGGTTTTTCTTCTTCTTTCAAATTTGCTTCCATTTCTTGCCGAGTGTCTTCCCGACTCCTAGGGCAAAGAAACTCATTGTATACATTGGTAGGCCATTTTTTTTTTTGATTGAAATAAAGTTATTATTATTATTATTATTATTATTATTATTATTATTATTATTATTATATTATTATTATCATTATTATTATTATTATTATTATTATTATATGCCACACATATTTATTTGCTTCATCTTCAGTTTAAGGCCATTTGTACTTTAATGTACTTTTTTTCTGAGCCCTTCAGGCTAATAAACAAACAATTATTGAAGTTGCTGTTGTGGTGGTGGTAGTGGTGGTGGTGGGGCTGATACTGCAGATTTGGTGGTACCAGCTGCAGTGTTGGTGGTGGAGGAGGAGAAACGAGGAGAAGAAGAAGAAGAAGAAGAAGAAGAAGAAGAAGAAGAAGGAGGAAAAGAAAAGTTAATTTATCGCATAATCTATTATTTCTACCAAAGTCTACCAACCAACCCTTTTCCCCACCTTTCTTCCTGCCCCTTCCACATGACCCTCCCCACATCACCTCATTCTTCTCCGCATCACTCACTTCTCTCCTTCTCTTTCCCACCTCCCCGTCACCCCCTTTCAATTCTACCCTCCGCTCCATCCCTGCCACATCCCCGAACCCCCCAGCTCCGTTAATGAAAACAGGATTCAGATAGGATTAATGACATAGATTAAAATACGGATAATGTTCACGTCTATTTGCACAGGGAGAGGATTATGGGATAGATGATGGTGATGGGTGGTCGTGGTGGGAAGGGCAACTTGTTTGAGATAATAATTGCTTCTGGCTTAGGCAAAAAGACTGACAGTTTTAGGGGGAGGAGGGGGATTCGTTGCTACCATTGCACCCCCCAGTACAGCACTGGTACTTCATCATCATCATCATATTTGTTATTGATAATTTTGTCATCATCATCATCATCATCCTCATCATCATCATCCTCATCATCATCATTGTTTTAGTTGTCGTCATCATCACTGCTGTCGTCATCATCATCATCTTCATCATCATTATCATCAACATTACTACCATCTTTATGGCCATCATCATCACCATCATCATCATCGTCGCCACTGTCATCAACATTACTATCATCATTATTGTCATCATCATCATCACCATCATCACCTTCACCATCATCAACCTCATCATCATCCTCATCATTATCATCATCCTTATCATCATCATCATCGCCTTCATCATCATCATCATCATCATTATTGCCATTATCATCATCCCCTTCACCATCATCAAACTTATCATCACCTTCATCATCATCATCATCACCATTGCCATCATCCTTATTATCATCATCATCATCGCCATCATCATCATCATTCATCATCATCACCATCATCGTTATCGTCATCATCACTTAATTCCTGTTTTCCATACTGTCATGGCTGAGATGATTTGACTAGAATTGGTCAGTCGTAGATCTGCTCCAAGTTCCAGGAAGGATGGAAGGCAAGTTCCAGAGAGGATGAGAGGCAAATTTTTCTCCAGTGGCATTTGAACTTTTCGCAGAACATAATGAACCAGTAGAAATACTTCTATGCCTGGTTATCGCCTTTCGACTAAAATTTGCTCTGAAACCAACCCTTATGGTCTACCTGTTGAAAACTTACCTGTATTTAGGAAGCTTTTCGAAAACTCCAAGACTCTGTCCTTCCTTTTCTTCAACCAACGGTTGCACTGGCAACTCCGCCACCACAACCTCCAACACTATCACCACCACCACCACCATCATCATCATCATCATCACCATCATCCTCATCATCATCATCATCATCATCATAATCATCAACATCATCATCATCATCATCATCATAATCATCATCATCATCATCATCCTCATCATCATCATCATCATCATCACCACCACCACCACCACCATCAACCTCACTTTTATTCATTACTAACATCTTACCCTCAGTAAAACCTGTGCCATACAAAAACCACCACCACCACCACCACAAGCATATCATCAAATACAGCATTTCCAGCCCCGCCCCCACCTACCCGTCCCCCACCTTTACCGCTACGGCAGGTTCACCTCCAATCAATTTATTTCTAGACAGCCTCCCTTTTAGCATCCTCGCACAAAAGAGAGGGCTGCCTCCCTTCTCTGCCATTGTCTGGCACTGCGACTGAGTGTAAATGCATACATACGTACACACATACATACATATATACATATATATACACACACATACATACATTCGTACATACAGACAGACAGACAGACAAACATGCATGTATACATATATACATACATATGTACATACATATTCATAGATACATACATACACACATACATATATACATATATACATACATATTCATAGATACATACATACACATACATATATACATACATATATACATACATACATATGTACATACTTACATACATGTATACATATATATAAGAACATTTATTCATACATACTCTTTTACTCTTTTACTTGTTTCAGTCATTTGACTGCGGCCATGCTGGAGCACCGCCTTTAGTCGAGCAAATCAACCTCAGGACTTATTCCTTCTAAGCCCAGTACTTATTCTATCAGTCTCTTTTTGCCGAACTGCTAAGTGACATGTATACATGCATACATACATATATATACATATACACACATACACATACATGCACATATACACATATATGTATATGCATGCATGCATATATATTTATATATATATATATACATATATACATACACACAGATAGATAGATGGATGGATGGATTGATGGACAGACAGACAGACGGACGAATGGATGGATGGATGGATGGTTAGACAGACAGACAGACAGACAGACAGATAGATAGAGATAGATATAGAAATAGACAGATAGATGGATAGATAGATAGATAGATAGATAGATAGATATAGAAATAGACAGATAGATAGATAGATAGATAGATAGATAGATAGATAGATAGATAGATAGATAGATAGATAGATAGATAGACAGATAGATAGATAGATAGATATAGAAATAGACAGATAGATAGATAGATAGATAGATAGATAGATAGATAGATAGATAGATAGATAGATAGATAACTTCCTTTATTGGCCACACAGGGCTGAACACAGAGGGGACAAATACAAATGTAGAGCTTTTCTTTTCGAAAATGGAAAAGAAAAAGAGCAAAAAAAAAAACAAAAAAAAAGTAAAATTCCGATCAAAAGGGTTGGGAAGAAAAAAAGCTATCAAAAGCGATATTGTATCACAAAAGGTGACCACACCTGTTCATCGTCTATGAAGTACCAGAGATGTCGCAGTCTCAGCGCATGTCTGCGCATCATCATCCATGGTATGCCTAGCCCTCCATTTAGCGGGTGTTGGCAGCAAATGGATCGCCTAACCATCAGAACGCTTTCCTTCCACAGGAAGCGGAAGAGTATGCGTTCCAGTTTGGTGATGGTAGGGTCAGGACAAGGCACGACGGTCAGACGGTACTCAATGACGGATGCGATGTATGCGTTCGCCACCTCCGCCTGACCTTTTAGGGATAGCTTCCTCTCAGCCCATTGCTGGGTGAGAGTGGCCACCCTAGTCGTTATTTCGCCCCAGTTCTTCTCCATTTGGAGGTCCGGACCAAGTCAGACTCCGAGCAATTTAACCGGTCCATCGGTCCAGTGTCTCACGATGGAGACGCTGTTGGATGGCATGGGCTTGCTTCTCCAGGTGCCAAGCCGCAAGCCCAGACATTTCCCGGTTAATTTCTGCTACCGTTACCGTTTCATATTCTTTTAGTGTCTCGCCGATCAGGTTGATGTACTTCTGGCTCAACACTATGATGGTAATAGATAGATAGATAGATAGACAGACAGACAGACAGACAGACAGACAGGTAGGCAGGTAGGCAGGCAGGCAGGCAGACAGACAGACAGACAGACAGACAGACAGATAGACAGATAGATAGATAGATAGATAGATAGATAGATAGATAGATAGATAGATAGATAGATAGATGTAGATAGATAGATAGATAGATAGATAGATAGATAGATAGATAGATAGATAGACAGACAGACAGATAGATAGACAGAGACAGACAGACAGACAGACTGATAGACAGACAGACAGATAGATAGATAGTTAGATAGATAGATAGATAGATGATAGATAGATAGAAAAATTAGATAGACAGATAGAGAGAGAGAGAAAGAGAGAAAGAGATACAGACAGACAGACAGACAGGAAGGAAGGCAGGCAGGCAGGCAGGCAGGCAGGCAGGCAGGCAGGCAGGCAGACAGGCAGGCAGACAGATAAATAGATAGATAGATAGATAGAGATATTCACACACATGCACACACGCACAAACACACGCATATACATATGTGCATACCCATACCCACGTAGGCCTACACGTGTAAACACACGCATAAGCACACATACAATGCCACAAAAATGACCTCATACATGCACAACACATACATGCACATACACACACATATACATAGAGACATATCAACACATATACACACATATATATGCATATACATACACATGCAAAAAGCACACACATACGAGTATACACACACAAATGCATTTATATATACACATGCATGCACACAAACCTATTCACATATATACATACACACACATCTGCACACATATATACATTTATACATACACACATACACTTATACACAGATTTATATGCACATACGTATGTATATATATATATATATAGGCGCAGGAGTGGCTGTGTGGTAAGTAGCTTGCTAACCAACCACATTGTTCTGGGTTCAGTCCCACTGCGTGGCATCTTGGGCAAGTGTCTTCTGCTATAGCCCCGGGCCAACCAATGCCTTGTGAGTGGATTTGGTAGACGGAAACTGAAAGAAGCCCGTCGTATATATGTATATATATGTGTATGTGTGTGTTTGTGTGTCTGTGTTTGTCTCCCTAGCATTGCTTGACAACCGATGCTGGTGTGTTTACGTCCCCGTCACTTAGCAGTTCGGCAAAAGAGACCGATAGAATAATACATATATACACATACTCTCACAGACATACACATAGATATACATATAGGCATACATCCACACACACACATATACACACATACACACTTACACACACATATATATATACACACACATATATGCATTGCATACATACATACATATACACCCACATACATGTACCCACATATACACATATACACATACACTCACACATACACACATAAACACACACACATATATACTTACAGACACATACATACATATACACACACACTCACACATACACACATAAACACACACACATATATATATACACACACATATATATATACACACACATATACACACATACACACTTACACACACATATATACTTACAGACACATACATACATATACACACACATTTACTAACACACACACACATACATACACATATACTCACACACACATGTATATACATATACATACACACACACACACCTGAGAAACAAGAGGATGATTCATTTAACAGGTGAACAAGTGTGTGTGTGTGTGTGTGTGTGTGTGTGTGTGTGTCAGTTGTTGATGGGGCGTGTGTCACTATAGTTGTGCTGATGGTGATGGTGGTGTCGGTGGTAGTGCGATGGTGGCAGTGATGGTAGTGGTGTAATAGTGGTGGTGGCGGTGGTTGTGGTTGTGGTGCTGGTTGCGGCGGTGGTGGTGTGATGGTGGCAATGATGGGGATGATGTGATGATGGTGGTAGTGGTGGTGGTGGTGGTGATGATGGTGGCAGTAATGGTAGTGGTGGTGATGGTGGTGTCGGTGGTAGTGCGATGGTGGCAGTGATGGTAGTGGTGTAATGGTGGTGGTGGCGGTGGTTGTGGTTGTGGTGCTGGTTGCGGCGGTGGTGGTGTGATGGTGGCAGTGATGGGGATGATGTGATGATGGTGGTAGTGGTGGTGGTGGTGGTGATGATGGTGGCGGTAATGGTAGTGGTGGTGATGGTGGTGTCGGTGGTAGTGCGATGGTGGCAGTGATGGTAGTGGTGTAATGGTGGTGGTGGCGGTGGTTGTGGTTGTGGTGCTGGTTGCGGCGGTGGTGGTGTGATGGTGGCAGTGATGGGGATGATGTGATGATGATGGTGGTAGTGGTGGTGGTGATGATGGTGGCGGTAATGGTAGTGGTGGTGATGGTGGTGTCGGTGGTAGTGCGATGGTGGCAGTGATGGTAGTGGTGTAATGGTGGTGGTGGTGGTATTAATGGTGGTGATGGTGGTGGTGATGGTGGTATGTGGTGGTGGTGGTGGTGGTGGTGGTGGTGGTGGTGGTGATGGTGGTGATGGTGGTGGTGATGGTGGTATGTGGTGGTGGTGGTGGTGGTGGTGGTGGTGGTGGTGATGGTGGTGGTGGTGGTGGTGATATACTGACATGGTAATACCAATGGTAGTAACGTGATTAAATATTTTCATTATTTTTCATTAATTTATTCCGGGACCTTGTGGTGGTGGTGGTGGCAGCGGCGCTGTGATGGTGGCAGCGGCGGTATGATGGTGGCGGTGTTGGTGGTGGTGGTGATGATGTGATGATGATGGTGGTGGTGGTGGTGGTGGTGATGATGATGGTGGTGGTGGTGGTGATGGCAGTAGTGATGCTGGTGATGTGATGGTGATAATGGTAGTGGTGGTGACAGTGGTGGTGGTGGTGGTGGTGATTATATATTGACATGGTAATACCAATGGTAGTAACGTGATTCAATATTTTCATTGTTTTTCATTAATTTATTCCGAGACCTTCTCAAATGAAATCTATTTACAACGAAACACACTCTAGCCATGACCATCCCACCTGTATTTCAGGTGCAGTTTATATCTAGGACCAGGAAGGCTTGTGGTTCAGTGGTTAGGGTGTTCGGCTCACAATCATACGGTCATGAGTTCAATTCCTGGGGACACATTGTATCCTTGAGCAAGGCACTTCTTTTCACATTGCTCCAGTCCACTTGGCTGACAAAAATGAATTGTACCTGTAATTACAAAGGGCCAGCCTTGTCACACTCTGTGTCACATTCTGGTCACACTGAAGCTCCCTGAGAACTACATTATGGGTACGTGCATCTATGGTGTACTCAGCCACTTGCTTGTTAATTTCATGAGCAGGCTGTTCAGTTGATCAAAGCAGCTGGAACCCTCATCACTATAACCAACAGAATGCCAATATGTATCTCGGAGTACATTATCGCAATGACAATATATATACTTTCTTCCTGGTTTCCGTAACTGTTATTGTAGTTATTACCCGGTGAGGGTCACCAGCGTGGGTGACAACAATATACTGTTACATTGGGTTAGAAGCCATAATGCAGGAAGAAACATCTAGAACAAGCAGAGGCTAAGAGCTGTTCTTCGCTCCTGCTCCAGAGTGTCGGCTGCGGGGTCATTCCAAAAAGCTCTATCTGCGACGATTTCATCTCAATCGAAGGAGAGGGGCTTTCTCCGTCCAGATCGTGGATCCGTGGAATAAGCTGCCGGATGAGATAGTGAAGATGCTGACGACCGCTCGGTTCAAAGTCTCTCTTGACCAGAAATGGCCTGAACTCTTTGCATGAACACCCTCCCTGTACATAACTCCATGTCCCCCTACATGGCCTTGCGTTTTGCTTTTTGAGCCAAAAAATTAACTTAACGTAACCTAAGAAGCAGGCCGCATGAGACATGGTCCATTGCTGCTGTCTTTTCATCCAATATCACTTCATCAAACATCTTTCTGTTCATGTCTTTCCATCCAACATCTTTTTGTTCGATGATTTTTTTTTTGTCCAATGCCAAATCCTATCATTACAATTCATAATGGTTATTTGGTTTTGATGTTCACCTTGTTTTCTAAAAGGCAGCGAGCTGGCAGAAACGTTAGCACGCCAGGTGAAATGCTTTGCGATATTTCGTCTGCCGTTACGTTCTGAGTTCAAATTCCGCCGAGGTCGACTTTGCCTTTCATCCTTTCGGGGTTGATAAATTAAGTACCAGTTATGCACTGGGGTCGATCTAATCAACTGGTTCCCTCTCCAAAAAATTCAGACCTTGTGCCTAGAGTAGAACAAAATACACACACACACACACACACACACACATTTAAGAGATAAAGATCCACATAAACTGTATTTAAAAAAATTATTTTGTTAATTAAGGTGACAGTAATATGTGTATTTGTTTTCGAAAACAGAAATCCAGGGTTCGATTCATTCATTCAGGTGACAAAAAGTTATATATATATATTATATATATATATATATGTAACGGATTTAATTGATTAGTAAACATTATATTGATGATGTACCAGTTATGCACTGGGGTCGATATAATCAACTTAATCCTTTTCTCTGTCCTTGTTTGTCCCCTCTGTGTATAGCCCCTTTACTCTTTTACTCTTTTACTTGTTTCAGTCATTTGACTTCAGCCATGCTGGAGCACTGCCTTTAGTCAAACAAATCGACCCCTGAACTTATTCTTTGTAAGCCTAGTACTAATTCTATCGATCTCTTTTGTTGAATCGCTAAGTTACAGGGACGTAAACACACCAGAATCAGTTAAGCGTTGTTGGGTGGGGACGAACACAGACACACAAACACACACACATATATATACATATACGACAGGCTTCTTTCAGTTTCTGTCTACCAAATCCACTCACAACACTTTGGTCGGCCCGAGGCTATAGTTGAAGACACTTGCCCAAGGTGCCACGCAGTGAGAATGAATCCGGAACCATTTGATTGGTAAGCAAGCTACTTGCCACACAGCCACTCCTGCGCTTGTGGGCAGTAAAGAAATAAGTTCACCTTGTTTTCTAAAGGGTTTATTTAAAATTGGACAAAAAGTCGTTGGACAAAAAACTCATCAGACAAAATGACGTCAGACTGAAAGACGTGGACGAAGTGATGTTGGACAAAGTGACATCAGACAAAAAGTTGGGCCATGGGTCCATCATCAAATGGGCCATGTTACTAAAACAATACAAAGTAAAAGTTAACTTATGATGGAAGTAAACAAAGTAATCTTTTTATAGGCTTACCAGTCAGATTGTACGATGACAGTCAAGGCTGATCTGGAACCCAACCTAGGCCCCCATATCTAAGGCGTTTGCTGCTGGAATAAGGAGTGGTAGGAGATCACGTGGTCATTAGCCTCAAATCGCCAGGTCTTGTCGGCGTGTGTGAGAGATGCAGCATTGAGGATGAATGAAGCCAGCTCAACCCACCCTGGGTGAATGCTGTCTCAAGTCAAAAAAGTCAAGATTGTACGATGCTTGTGCACGAACAGCTATACTCCATGGTAGTGAGATACAGGCTGTGAATACTGAAGTGATGTGTGGACTTGAGAGGAAAGAAGCTAGTGTGCAACATCAGGGTGCATGTATGACAAAGTGCAAATGTGCTGAGAGAAAAGTTGGGCTTAAGAGGAATCAGATGCAACATGGTTTGGACATGTGGTGCATATGAATGAAGGCATGAAGAAGAAGTAATTGCTTAAAGTGGATGACACCCGTAGAAGAGGGAGACTTGGGAAGACATGGGATGCAGTAAGTGAGGACCGATCTCAGGATGTTGGGCCACACAGAGGAAATGACAATGGAATGAGATGCCTGGTGATATAAGGTTCTTGAGAAGACCCTGCCCACCCCAGCAAAACTGAGTCCTGGAAGTACCGTGTGTTCCACCCACATATAACAATAAAAATGTTCACACAACCTACCCTAATAAACCAAACTACATCTCCAGGGCCAGATTAAGACCCACAGAGGCCCAAAGCACTTAAAAGGTTTTGGTGCCCTCAAGTAAATGTAAATGGTTCAAAATGTAAAGAAAATGATAAACCATAAAATAAATTTTTATTTTTCAAAATGAAACAAAATTCACAGTAAGATGGAAAATAATGTTTATTTTTGTACGCTTCTATTTTATTTATATTTGCAAAGTTTTATTTACATTATTTACATTCAACGGATATTTGTCCTCATCTTGTTTGTTGTTAACACTATGTTTCGGCTGATATACCCTCCAGCCTTCATCAGGTGTCTTGAGGAAATTTCAAACCTGGATTCTCATTCCTAAGGCATTTTTCGATGTTATTATTACAATTATTATCATTATTATCATTATTTTTTTTTTCTTCTTTCAAATTTTCTTCCATTTCTTGCCGAGTGTCTTCCCGACTCATAGGGCAAAGAAACTCATAGTATACATTGGTAGGCCATTAAACCAAACTCAATAGTTCGTTCATTTTTTATTTTTTTTAAGTTAAATTAATTATTATTATTATTATTAATATTATTATTATTATTGTTCAGGTCACTGCTTGGAATCGAACTTGGAATCTTGGGGTTAGTAGCCCATGCTCTTAACCATTACGCCAAGCAGTAACCATAATATAATAATAATAATAATAATAATAATACTAACATCGAAATATACCTTAGGAATGAGAACCCAGATTCGAAATTTCCCCCCAAAGACATCTCTACAACCACCACCACTACCACTACCACCACCACTACCACCACCACCATCTCCTCCTCCACCACCACGCTCCTCTCTCTTGACAACCATTCATAACATTTCTATAAAACAGAAAACACAAATTGTCCCACAAAAGAATTGTTCTCGTTTCTCTTGATTGATATCAAGAAATAAGTTTCTTTCTATTGTTGCTGTTGTTGTTGTTGCTGCTGCAGTGTTTATTATGGTATATTTAATTTCTTTTAAGCTTTGCAATTCGTCTGTGTGTCTGTGTGTGTTGTGTGTGTGTGTGTGTGTGTGTGTGTGTGTGTGTGTCTGTGTGTGTGTGTGTGTCTGTGTATGTGCATACATACATACTATATATATCTGCCCAGATTTATTAATCTTCTTCCTTTTGTTATATATACCCCCCCTCTCTCTCCCTCTTTATGTATGTGTGTGTGTGGTGTGTGTCCTGTTGTTGTATGTGTCGGTGTATGTGTGTATGATGTATATATATATATAGATTATATATATATATAGTGTATATATATATATGTGTATAATATAATATATATAATATATATATATACATATATATGTATATATATATATATATATCATATATATATATTATATATATAATAATATATTATATATATTATATATACATACATACATACATACATACATACATACATACATACATACATATACATATATATGCAGTGATAGTGGAGTCTGATTAATTGTTTAAATTTAATTAGACATATCGTTGATTAGATTTTTAATGTAACACACATCACATTAGTGGATGCTGTTGTTGTTGTTGTTGTCATTGGTCTTATTGTTTGTTTGGGTGTTGTCATTAAACAGCAATTTATTGCTTTATTCTGCTTATCCCCATTTTAAACGCTGCTGCGTACGTCTGTATGTATGTACAATAATAATGAACTTATTATAAGCATTATATGGCAACTCATCAGGAAAAGTAGTGCATGAACAACAACTAGAATGATTCCCAGGAAGTGAACAGTGAATAAGCCATTAAAAAATAAGTTGGAGTGTATCAGGTGTACTGTTAGCAAATCCCAGGAGGCATGGAAGGTTTGAAGTGGGGGTTCTCAACAATTTTTTATCTAGGGACCCTTTGATTACTATTTTTGATTACTATTCTGGTGGACCCCTATAACCATTCGACATTTAAAAACTAGTTTTATAGAATCTTCTTTCAAAGCCCTTATTTTGTTTTTCACACGTTAACGGTTGGGACTATGTTACTCTTTAATCTTTTACTTGTTTCAGTCATTTGACTGTGGCCATGCTGGAGCACCGCCTTTAGTCGAGCAAATCGACCCCAGGACTTATTCTTTGTAAGCCTAGTACTTATTCTATCGGTTCTCTTTCGCCGAACCCCTAAGTAAACACACCAGCATCGATTGTCAAGCAATGCTAGGGGGACAAACACAGGCACACAAACACAACACACAAACACACACACACACACACATATATATATATATATATATATTTATAAAATATATATATAAAAATAAATATAATATATAATATATATATATAATATATATATTATATGGTGAATTGAAGAAATGGAGCTGAACGCAGATTGAACAGAAATCGTTTATTTCATTCTACACGTGTTTCGAAAGGCACAAATTACCAAAATCCGATTGAATAATGGGACCATCTTGTGTCTTTCTCTTCAGGAAGAAAAAAGGAAATCCGTTGGAAAAACAAAAACAGAACAGAGGCAGAGCAAAAAAACAATCGAACTGTGCTCCTAAGAGCCCATGGCGAACTGGTTATCAGTGTATGTTGAGAACCGGTGGCGAAGAATTCAAAACAGTCAGGCATCGGTCAAACATGGGGTGAGGGTGTATAGATTTCTTTGTGACCGGAATACAGTTCTGACTATTTAAAGAATATTGGATGTTTTATAAGGGGCAAGAAAAAATCTACTTAGAGACGTGTGTGTGTGTATACTGTTCTATATATGTGTGTGTTGGCGTAGGGGTAGAAAAACATTTTTTGTGTACGTGTGTGCGTTTGATCGTTCGGCTGTCAGTGGCTACTGCCGTGATAACCGTTGGGTGGCAGAAAGAAAAAAAATAAAGAAATTATATATATATATTTTATGTTTTATGTGTGTGTGGTGTGTGTTCATCTAGCCTACCTTGACAAGGAAAACCCCCGCTGTGAAAAAACAAGCCCCGTTTGTCTTACAGAGTAATTTCCCTTGCAGTGGTTAATTGTAGATATCTTAAAATCTATTTCAGAATTTGTTACCAAGGGCTATGGGTGCCGGTCTTATTTATAAACGCTTTTTTAAAGGCCAGATAAGTGTAACGCCGCCAATGGGGGCATCGAAAAGCCGACTGTAAGAGCCCGTTTACCATCCGGCCTCTGGCAAACAAAATATGGAAGAGTTCGGAGACACAAAGGTTGCACTGTCTTCTGCCCCTATCAAATGGGAGGGCCACCGACAAAATTGACCATTCCAGCCTATAGCTTAAGTCGCATCCTTCAGTCGCCATATTAGCTTACTGAGTCCCGTGGTCTCGGCGCTTGTTCACGTCCCGAAAAGTTGCGTAATGGTTGGAGACACGCAAAGACAATCTTGAGGATGATGCCCCTATATAAGTGAAGGCATCTGAGTCCGTGTAAACCTTGCATTGGATAGACGGCGTTTTTGATCTTGGAGTTCGCCGACGTGAATCTTACTCTGCTAGGATTGGTTCTGAAATTAGAATAGAACTGCGTTCCTGTCACTATATTCGTTCCGAGACCTGCAGCCGCTTACTACTCTATTTTCCACTACGTCACTATAACTATAGGAATAACCCCTGATTCTCCACTATCTATCAGAGTGCTGTCATTGCTACTGCCCGTGGTATGCTATTGCGGGGGAAATGATGCTGGGGATGCTAAAGGGGCTCTCTACCCTACTCCCATTGTTACCATCAACCACAACACCCCTATTATAACTATACCCTAGCGGGTATCCCGGCTGGAGCTGAGATTTGTGTCACTGTACGGCTCTCATATCATTATTACTACTATATTATTCCTACTGAGCATTAAACCGGGAGCGAAGAGGCTGTGCCTCCGGAAAAAGGTGATAGGGTCTTAGTAAGTAGCCTATTATTATGGGAGGCGATTATCTGGGCGAGTTTTTAGTGTTGAGAAGCTATCCTAACTTTATGTGAGTTAACCGTGGAGTAATATTTGGAATTTCTGGGGAAGTATTGGCGAGGCTTGTCTAAACATGAGGGGGAGGTTAGTTCTAATCTGCTTACCAAAGGGGATTACAAACCATATATGCTTATTCCTATCAGTGTGATGGGTCGGGACGCCAGCTCTCGCATTTGGGTGGGTGATTCTCGGATGAATAACGGGTCTTGGGTTAGTATAAGACCTCCGGACCGAATTATCCTTGTTCGCTAAATTAAATGCGGGAGCGACTACCCCGGTATCCGCCGCGCTCCCGTCCTTACTTAAAATGTTAATGTATTATATACGGCCCTATCCTGATGACCGAATGATGGCATCGAAGGGCCGGATCAATATAAATTACCTTCTGCCTATAACCGGCTTGGATAGTGCGGCGTTATAAAAATCCGCTTTCTGCATAAAAATATCGGCACTGGCGGACAGGCCACCAGACAATCTTAGAGAGATGTTTTAACAAATTTGTCTGTTACGGTTTTGGCATGATTGGAAGACACTGACATACTTCAAATTAGTGGAAGGCTTATGGTAAGGGCAGTATGAGTCGCTATTAAGGTTAAGTGTAACGTCTAGGAAATTAGCCTTTGGTGAGTTCGTTATCAAACTATACTCATGCCATTCTATAAAAAACCTAGCTAACTGCTCTTAGTTTTCTGCACTATTCTGTTCGTGGTGTTTTGCAGGTAATTAAAAACAGACAATCGTCACGATACAGGCCGCCCCGCCGATCTCCGGGAATTGATCGGACAATTCGTAGAGAATATATATTCCGACCAAATCGGCTATCTGCGCACTATCCGAACTACCCATAGGCACATCAAATTCATTGGGAGTATCCTTACGGATCCACAGCTATTATCAAACTTATAAACGATTTCCTGGCAACTAAAATGATATCTATCTCTTCTCTGGTGAGGCCTGCCTTGTTGTGAGCATGCCAGAGGGCCTTATTTAGCACACTAGGGTTAATCGAGGGGTAGAAGCTGGCGATATCAAACTGAATGAACCTAGTACATATATACGACTGGCTTCTTTCAGTTTCCGTCTACCAAATTCACTCACAAGGCTTTGGTCGGCCCGAAGCTATAGTATTAGACACTTGCCCAAGGTGCCATGCAGTGGGACTGAACCCAGGACCATGTGGTTCGTAAGCAAGCTACTTGCCACACAGCCACTCCTACGCCATGTTACATATTAGAGAAAGAAATCTACCTGTTTCTTGCAATACATACAAATACATAGATCTAAAGCAAGGGTTCTCAACCGTTTTTTATCTATGGACCCTTTCATTATTATTTTATTCTGTGGGACCCCATAACCATTCGATATCTAAAAACTAGTTTTACAGATACCGTAAATCCTCGAGTATAGTCCACCCTTGAGTATAATAGGCAGGGGATTTTTAGGGGGCTGTACCTCTGAAAAACCTAAACCTTGAGTATAATACGCACCCCTTCTCTAACTTGAGTCAAGGAGGTCTATATAACGTCCTTGGTTTGTAAAAATGTATACGGTAATGTCCTTTATTATTATTATTATATATATAACATAATGCAACCGTGTAGCTTTTTCATGCATTTTGTTTGTAGAAAATAAAGAAATAACAGTAATAACGTTTAATAAATATTCGAAAAATTTTTGGGGAAAATTTTTGGTGAAAATTTTCGAAAAATTTTCGGCAAAAATTTTTGGGGAAAATTTTCGGTGAAAATTTTCGAAAAATTTTCGGCAAAAATTTTTTGGTTAAATTTTCGGTGAAAATTTTCGAAAAATTTTTGGGCAAAATTTTCGGTGAAAATTTTCGAAAAATTTTTGGGCAAAATTTTTGGTGAAAATATTCGAAAAATTTTTGGGGAAAATTTTTGGTGAAAATTTTCGAAAAATTTTCGGCAAAAATTTTTGGGGAAAATTTTCGGCAAAAATTTTTTGGTAAAATTTTCGGTGAAAATTTTCGAAAAATTTTTGGGCAAAATTTTCGGTGAAAATTTTCGAAAAATTTTTGGGCAAAATTTTTGGTGAAAATATTCGAAAAATTTTCACGCTTTCGTCATCTCGCATAAATTTTATACTTCACTAGAGTGAAAAGGTTAATAGGTTACGGAAACAAAACAGCGAAGGGAGAAATATGTGTGGGCGTACATATAAATCATGCGTGCGCGCGTGTGTGCGTGTGTATGTGTGTGTGTGAGTGTGTGTGTGTGTGTGTGTGTGTATGTGTGTGTGTAAGAAAGAGAAAGAGAGAGGAAGTTTCATTCAGGGAATATGGAACAAGGTCAATGATGTCTGTCGTCTGCTTAAACAAAACTCATCAAAACTAATTAAGTACATATTAAACCTTATTAAATTTCAAAGAACATTATATAGATTGTTCTCAACATTTTTCGAAACGAGATTAAGTAAATATTTTAATTAAATTTCTCTGAAATTATTGGACTCAGGTGTTCCTGAACTAATTGATTGATTCTTGAATTAAAAAGGAACGAATCAGCTATTTTACAACACATGCACACATACATATTTACATAGTCACCCACAATCATTCATGAACGTATAAATGTATGTATATACGTGCAAACATACATGATTTATATCTCCCTCTCTCGAAAAATATGTATGTATGTATGTATGTATGTATGTATGTATGTATGTATGTATGTATGTATGTATGTATGTATGTATGTATGTATATATATATAGGGGAAGAGTTCACGAAAAAAAAAGACGAAGATAGGTGGTGTACAAAACAAACAGATGTATTAGCATATATGTATTAGTATATATATATATATATCTATATGCATATGTATAGGAAAGTATCTTTGTACATCTTTGAACAACCATGGAAAACACCACTTTATACACGCTCCATTATCGCTGTTCGTTCAATCCAATGCACGATATCAATGAAACATTTGAGATAATAATTTTGTTTCCCATAGTTTTCTTCAACCTCCTCACAGTTATTTGTATTTTCAAGTACCCAACATTACGAAATTACACCAATATGTTCGTAGCGAGCCTTGCCTCAGGCGACATTGCATACGGAATGTTAGCCCTGATGCCAGCAGTCACCATCAAATACTCAAATGGTACCTCAAGATCGTTTTGTATTTTAGTATTATCAACAAATTTCTGTTCGGCCTACTTGTCTCTCAGCAATCTAACGTTGCTCTCCATTGAACGGTACATTGCAGTAGTTATGCCATTTAAATATAACATTTACGTGACAAAGCAGACGACCAGCGCCGCCATTTTGCTTGCTTGGTTGGGAAATATATTGGTTACGGTCACCATGTCGTTTTTCATGAAATGGGAAAATGTGACGACCTGTACATTTGAAAACATTTACCCAAAATGGATCAACTCGTTCGTTTTTATTACCGGCTTTCTGTATATTATTATAACTATTTTCTTTTATGTAAAGGTGATGTGGATAGCAAGGAAACAGTTGCGAGCGATTGGCCCCAGTTCAAAAACAAACAATTCAGAAGCAGATGAGATAAACAAGGCAAAGATGATGATGATAATTTTCGGCTTTTTTATATGTTGCTATATTCCTGTTGTGGCTTTGAAAGTCATAGAATATATGTCCAAATCACACAAAAGATTTAAAGTCCTCAAATGTCTCTCAACTTTCTTCATTAAGATCAACTATTTCATTAATTTTTTCGTCTATAATATCTGCAGTAAACAGTTCCGAAAGGCCACCAAACATTTCTTGTGTTGCAACAAACTAAGACTTTCCTCCAACCAACATTGATATCTTTTGTTTTTTACACTGAAATCAAACAACTGGATGACTCGGATTACAAACATGAACATACAAGGTTCTTCACTTGCAAGACGGAGAGGTTTAAACTACAGGAAACTGTTTATGAATTTTCCTAACATCGTGTACCCCATAACTATAGTTTATTGACAAATCACTTGCTACCCCGATTTTAATAATACGTTAATTGTCGCAAAAAAAAATGTTTTAAAGATTTTATTTGAAAACGTATGAAAATTTAACTTTGAAATTATGGAAGACATTTTTGTATTAAGTGTTTCTTTATCTTGCAAAACACCAGTATTTCTTTTCACGATATCCACATCTCAGAACACAACACAACATTACCTCGTGCATCTCTGTACACTTTGGGAGAACATATACACCACGGGATCTAGGAAACTAGCATTATCCCGTTTATGGCTCGGAAAGGACGTTGAACTCGGAAAAGGACGTGTGGTAGAAGCCATAGCCACTCATAATAAAATGCAATACTGGTGGAATGTACCAATGAAGACCTCAATAAAATGTAAGCACATCAAACCTCATATAATGATTTGGGATAGAGAAGAGAAACTGTGCACAGTTGCAGAAATTGGCTGCCCAGCTGATGTTAACATAAAGCTGAAGATCAGTGACAAAGAGAATGCCTACGCTGAACTATTGAGAAATCTGCAGTTACTCTATCTAAACTACAAGTTCAGGTTTATACCTGTAATTATTGGGGCATTGGGATATGTAATACACTGCCTAAATACCAATCTTGAGAAATTTGGCTTCTCAAAACCAGAAAGGAGAAAGCTACTTCGAAGACTACAGATCCAATCCATCACTGGAACTATAAAAATCTTTAAAACTTTCCAGAATTTTATCCTTTAAGTATATATATATATATATAACTATATGCATGAGAATACATACATAAAACATACAAATCTGCACATACACACATACATACATACATACATACATACATACATACATACATACATACATACATACATACACACACACACACACACACACACACACACACACACACACACACACACATACATATATACAAAAATACACTGTTGTTGATGTTGAAATTCCAATACAGAAGCCTTAGATCCAGATTAGAAGCTGGTTCTTTCTCTATTGGTAAGAAATCTTGAAATAAACTGAATAATAACCTACGCAGACGCACGCGCGTGTACACAGACATACATATCTTTATATATAAAAGTGACGCTGTGTGCTGTCTGTCTCTTACAATTTAGATTCCTAACTACTCCCACATTTTGCGGTGCAGTTTAACCAAAACCGGGTATCTTATTGTCGTGATTCATATCGAGCCCTTCTGTGTATTAGCGCGCGTCTACGATGAGTCTACGATTTTAAAAAAATTTACCATCAATTTTTCCCATTTTTAATGCATTTTTGGCATATATAAGGGAAGTAACTCTCTAAAAATGTATTATTAAATCTCAGAACGTAAAAAGCTACAGTAACACCCCCCCCCCTTTGTGTTTAGCCATATTGAGATGGCTATTATACTTTACATCTCTAAAAATGCTTATATAGTTATTTCTCTTACAAACCCGAGCAACGCCGGGCGATACTGCTAGTATAATATAATAAAATTTAAAACCGTTATCATTATTTTCATTCTTATTCTTTTTAACACAGGTTTTGTTGAAATTCTGGAGTGTTGAATGCGCCGCGGGAATGCTGCCTGCAGCCTACGGTACCATGTTGTCCTTTTGAACTATCTAATACTTTCCTGGTGATTCTGGCCGTGCCAAAGAAGCAAACTGTTTTGTTGCAGTTCTACTAGGCACAATATTCTGATTTCCTTGATATTCCTCTTGATGCCTTCTTGTACTTTTCCCCCAAGGACCCAACAATAACAGCACTCTCTCCACATTCTGCACACTCTCCAATTTTTGCATGGTGCACATTCCTGCAATTTTTCCTGTGATCGGTCGTTCGTCTTCGACAAATTATCTGAAGGAACCCTGACGTAGCAAACAACTATCAAAAAAATTTATTTTCTATATTATTACCACCAACATGATAATTATAATAAACTAGTTGGCCCCGTACCGTCAATAATGACGGCTAATTGTAGTATTAAATATATTTAAGGTACAAAATAATTGGATACAAACATTCACATACTTCTCTTGTACACGCATGCGCATAAACATATATGTCCAAGCAGAGTTGAAAGGCTGTTTGATTTTTATTTTTAAGCGTTGAATGTTCAGCATCACACTTTCATTACAGACACACACACACACACACACACAAACAAGCAATTACATGACTCCTTTTTACATACACACAAACACATACTCATGCAGAGTTGAAACACTTCGATGTTTTCCCCCACTGTAGCTTCCACAGAGAGGGGCTAAACACGGAGGGGACAAACAAGGACAGACAAACGGGATAAAGTCGATTACATCGACCCCAGTGTGCAACTGGTACTTAATTTATCGACCCCGAAATTTATCGACCCATTACCAAGTTTGCCATCACCCCTTCCTTCTTTATTCATCTATCACCCCTTCCTTTCTCATTTATATGTTGTGACGGAGAAATACACAAGAGTTTTATTATAGTAGATAAATGTTCATCTTAATAATTAATGTTGGGTTCCAATTAAGTCGTGAATCTAGTAGAAACGTTAGCACACCGGACAAAACGCTTTGCGGCATTTCGTCCGTCTTCACGTTCCGTCGAGATCTTTCATCCTTTCGCGGTCGATAAAACAAGGACCAGTTCAGCAATGGGATCGATGTAATCGCCTTACGTCCTCACTCAGAAATTTGTTTGCCTTATTTCAAAATTTGATAACAATATTGTTCTTTTCTTCACTCATTCTTTTATCAGAAGCATCTTTTCTACTCTAGGAACAAGGCCCGAAATTTTGGGGGAGGAGGCCAGTCGATTAGATGGACTCCAGTACGCAACTGGCACTTAATTTATCGACCCCGAAAGGATGAAAGGCAAATTCGACCTCGGCAGAATTTGAACTCTGAATGTAAAAACAGACGAAATACCACTATGCATTTCGCCCGGCGTGCTAACGTTTCTTATTTCTTTACTACCCACAGGGGCTAAACACAGAGGGGACAAACAAGGACAGACAAACGGATTAAGTCGATTATATCGACCCCAGTGCGTAACTGGTACTTATTTAATCGACTCCGAAAGGATGAAAGGCAAAGTAGACCTCGGCGGAATTTGAACTCAGAACGTAACGACAGACGAAATACCTATTTCTTTACTACCCACAAGGGGCTAAACACAGAGGAGACAAACATGGACAGACAAACGGATTAAGTCAATTATATCGACCCCAGTGCGTAACCGGTACTTAATTTATCGAACCCGAAAGGATGAAAACAAAGTCGACCTCGGCGGAATTTGAACTCAGAACGTAACAGCAGACGAAATGCCTCTAAGCATTTCGCCCAGCGTGCTAACGTTTCTGCCAGCTCGCCACCTTTTATCCGAAGCATCTTGAAGTTTAAACCTTGTCGTTATAATTAGTGGCCGTCGTTATAATTAGTGGCCGACATCATATTTTCGTTATAATTGGAGACTCTGTCATTATAATAGGTAAGCCCCTACTAAAGAATAGCAGCAATCTACCCTCGACTACAAAAATTACACGTCTTCTCAACCACTTACTCCAAAATTATTTATTTCTCGGTAAACTTTTAGCGTGTGGTGGTCGCTAATAAAGACGTCAGCACTTTAATAATTGGACTGAATCATTAATTCAATAACCATGAAATACCTCAGTGCAATAGGAATTACAACCGTGTTTCGTGGTCTGCTACCACAACAGCTCCTTTATAGGATCCAGTTAGCTCAAGACATCATCAGGAGGAACCACATCCGGTTTCGGCCCCTACTCCTCTACCGTTTTGACGTAGCGCCCCCCTCCTTTCGGAGGTGTCTTCAGTTCTGGTGCTGGGTGCATGTCTTCTTTCTTCTGTTCCCTGGCCTCTTCGATGTATCGTCAGCGAGTGTCAGCCGGTGACTCACTGACTTGTCAAATTTTTCCCTTTAAATACCTGCCGCATAGGCTCCAGCAGGCAACCCCAGCAAGTTGTCACGTGGCACTGTCTCTCCTTAACTGACTAGTGAAGGCGCGTAATTTTGGCCCGCGCATTTTCTAAACGACTGTCACCTGTCAGTCAGGTGACGGTGTATGAATAACTTCATATTCAGTGTTTTATTCTGACATGTGATAAATGAACGTGTACAGTGAATACACAATATTCAATAAAGATTTCTGGGTAGAAGAAAGGTTTCGAACAACTTGCCTTGTTCCATGATGACTTTGAGTAGAACTAAATCAAGCTACGAGATTTACTTTCCACAGGCTCTAGACACATGTTGAACTAATGCTAGGAAATCAAATATCGAATTCATGTGCCTGGTTCTCTCTAAGTCGCGATGAACCTTTGTCGTATCTCGAAGAAGCAGCAGAGAAGAAAGTTAGAGAAGAGAGGCTGATTTAAGCGGGAATACCGCTTAAATAGGCGATGTTCTATTAGCGACCTCCAGCGCATTATTTTGAGGTTATGCGTAGTACATTAGCAAATTTTTCCCTTTAAATACCTGCGGCTAGGCTCCAGCAGGCATCCCCA
>NC_043020.1:5642997-5710497 GCF_006345805.1 Octopus sinensis
TCCTTGATATTCCTCTTGATGCCTTCTGGTACTTTCCCCGCCAAGTATCCAACAATATTCAGCAGTCTCTCCACATTCTTTATCATCCAAAGTTGAATTATGTCATGTACACGTCTATTTTTCCGTCTTCCTCCTTGACTATTCCTTTGGTCAAAGGGACACGCATCATCAGTTCTTATTGTCGTTGTTGTTGTTGTTATTGTTCTTGTTGTTGTTTTTGGTGGTGGTGGTGGTTGTAGTGGCGACTGTGGTGCTGGTAGTCATGTTGTTGTTGTTGTTGTTAAGCAACAAGACGGGTAAGGGTGTTTAGGTGATGGTCTAGGGCTTAGGGGGTGGGAGACCCCAGACCTTGGAAAAAGAAAAAAACTTTGGTCGTCTTGTTGTAGTCGAGGGCTCTTCGTTGACGCCCGACACCACTGGGAGGTGTCCCTCGAAGTCGCTGGAAATGGAGATCTCCAGGTCCAAATTCTTGAACAGCTGTTGTTGTTGTTGTTTGTTGTTGTTGTTGGTGGTGGTGGTGGTGGTGGTGGTCTATTGATTTAGCCTGTTGCACTCCGGAATTCATGAGAACAACAACACCTCTTGATTTTTTTATCGAAACAACCTTCGGTTAAAGCAGATTAGCAAGGAGAACTCCTATTTTTAGCTTAGCCTAATTTAAGTAACGAAGAGCATAAATACAAAAAAGCCAAATCGCTTTCTTTCTCTTTGGATCGATTCGTCTCTGGCCAAAGAGCAAATCTCTCAATATGCTGATCAAATCGGGAAAGTAGATTTATCACCCTCTCTACTTACCTAGACTTTCTTAATCTGTCTTTCTCTAGCAGCCATACACATGAAACTATTTTCTACGTTGCAACGAATAACAATAACAATTTTCTTTCTTCATTTTTTTCTTTATAGTTTACCTTTTATCTGTTTCAGCCATCAGACTGCGGCCATGCTGGAGCACCGTTTTGAAACATTTTAGTCGAACGAATCTAGCCCAGTGCAATTTTTTTAAAAAGCCTGGTACTTATTCTGTCGGTTTCTTTTGCTGCATCGCAAAGTTACGGGAATGGAAACACACCAGCACCGGTTGCAAAGATGCAAGGAGGACAAACACAGACACAAAGTCACACACACAAACACACACACACACACACACATGTATTTATACGATGGGCCTCTTTGAGCTTCCATCAACCAAGTCCACTCGCAAGGTTTTGATCAGCCCGAAGCTATAGTAAAAAACCACTTGGCCATTGTTCCACACGGTGGGACTGAACCCGGAACTAAGTGATTGCGAAGCAAATTTCTTACCATATAGCCACACCGGTGCCAACCATCTTAATACGCAATTAATATTGTTCTTCACTCATTCATGCACCCGATCCATCTTAACGTTAAAATTCGTCGTTATAATTAGTAACCGCCTGTCATATCTTCGCTATCATTTGTGACTTCATCCTTATAACTGATAACAAGACTAAATGAACAGCTGCCTTCTACCCTCGACTACAAGAATTCCATGTCTTCTGAACCAATTACCTTCAAAATCGTTACATTCTACTTAACAGAATTACTGCCTTCATAAGGCGACGAGCTGGCCGAAACGTTAACACGCCGGGCGAAATGCTTAGCGGTCTTTCGTCTGTCTTTACTTTCTGAGATCAAATTCAGCCGAGGTCGACTTTGTCCTTCATCCTTTCAGGGTCGATAAATTAAGTACCAGTTGCATACTGGAAAATATCTAATCGACTGCTCCCCTCCCCAAAAATTTCGGGCCTTGTGCCTAGAGTACAAAATGAATTACTGCCTTCTTAACAAGCTGCCAAATTTTGCAAGACCAAATGACGCCAAGCCAAAGTTTGTATTGAATACATTAGCAAAATATCTCCAGAACATTCCCAGAGAATCCGAAGTTTTTAAACAGTTAAATCGGGCTTTTGGAAACCAATAAGCATACTTTTCTCTTGAAATGCTCACACCTTATCAAAACTTACGGTCCGTAAACCAGTAAGTAAGCAACGAAATACATTCTCGTATCGAAATTCTGTAGTCCCATTTTCAACACGCCATCTACCTACAAAGAAAAGCAATGCAGCCGACTACGATGCACTTCGCTGAATAACCAGCCAACCACGTAATTAATGGCTGCCCACATCAATTGGCACATATCACAAATATCTAGAAAATGAAACTCGTAAATTTTGAAAAAACAAAATTGTGTTATGCATCAGCATGTACGAGGGTGTACTGACAGGTTCCTCGTTTTAAGGGTCTCGCGAAAAGCCTGGCTGGAGCCCCAGCCTTCCAAGTTCTTTTACAAGGCTCAGAAAAACTTAAGTACTGCTGCAATAAGTGTGTGAATCTGAGAGGGGAATATGTTGAATAAAATCATAATTAACTGATTCTCCTGTATTTTCTTTTACCCAAAACCAGGAACTTTTCTGCACCCCATCGTATGTGTGTAATCTCAATAATATTGTTGTTTTTTTTCTTTCTTTTTTCAAATCAAATTTCGATATAATCGTAATCTACAACATCTGAAAGGTATTTGTAGAAAATTTCATTTAAAAAAATACCCATTTTTCTAAAAGTATGACCCGAACGCTTGTGTTACGTTACAGAACTTCTGGAAAACACTGATACATAATGCCTTTAAAAAAGATCATTATTTTTCTTATTTTTTATTTTTTATTTACAGAATCATGATCATGGCTCTATTTTGCAACCGAAAATTGTCTGTTAGAGGTCGTCTCTGTCTCATTGTTTCTCACTACCCATCTTTTTTGAGGGACGAAGGGGTATGCGCTTGTTCATTATCTTCTTTCTACAGAAAACTGATGGGATCCTTATTATTAGCGGTTTAGACAAAATGCCAAGCGGTTATCCTAGAATAAAAAGCGTTGCTAGGTTACGGAAATAAGTGGACGAAGGACGAAATATCCTTGTGTGTGTGTGTGTGTGTGTGTCAGTGTAAGAAGTATGAAACACTGTCTGTGATGGCTGTGGTCGGGCTTAACAAAACCCATCAAAGCTAATTAAACACCATAAATCTTATTAAATTTCAAAGAACATTGTATAGATTGTTTCCGAACTTTATTTAGAAAAGATTAAGCAGGTATTTCAAAGAAATTTCTCTCGAATTATTGGACTCAGGTGTTTCGGAACTAATTGATTGCATGATTCCAGAGTAAGAATGGACAAATTAGGTATTTTGCAACACACCCACGCACGCAATCATACACAAACACACACACACACACACACACACACACACACAAACACACACACACACACACACACACACACACACACACACACACACCCCCCCCCCCCACACACACAAACAAAACACGCGCACATAACCATGTTTGAATATATAAGTGTATGTATCTAGGTGTAGACGTACATATTCTCTCTCTCTCTCTCCCTCACCCCGTCTCGCGAAATACACACACACACACATGCACACACTCACACACACACACACACACACACACACACACACACACACACACACACACACACACACACATAGGAGAGTGTCTTTCTACTGATATGCACAAATATGGAAAGCACCACTTCATACATGCTCCACTATCGCTGGTCGTTCAACCCAATGTACCATATCAATCAAACATTTGAGATAATAATTTTGTTTCCCATAGTTTTCTTCAACCTCCTCATAAGTTATTTGTATTTTCAATTACCCAGCATTATGAAATTATACCAATATGTTTGCAGCGAGCCTTGCCTCAGGCGACATTGGATACGGAATCTCAGCCTTGATACCAACAATCATAGCAAAATTCTCTAATAGTGCCTCGAGATCTCTTTGTATTTTAACATTTTCATCAAACTTCCTTTCGGCCTGCTTGTCTCTCAGCAATCTAACGTTGCTCTCCATTGAACGGTACATTGCAGTAGTTATGTCTTTTAAATATAACATTTACGTAACAAAGCAGACGACCAGCGCCGCCATTTTGCTTTCTTGGTTGGGAAATATATTGGTTACGGTCGTCATATCGCTTTACAGTGGACGGGAGAATGTGACGATTTGTTCATTTGAAAACATTTACCCAAAATGGATCAACTCGTTCATTTTTATTACCGGCTTTCTGTATATTATCATAACTTTTATGTAAAGGTGATGTGGATAGCAAGGAAACAGTTGCGAGCGATTGGCCCCAATACAAAAACAGACAATTCAGAAGCAGACGAGATAAACAAGGCAAAGATGATGATGCTAATTTTCGGCTTTTTTATATGTTGCTATTTTCCTATCGTGACTTTAAAAGTCATAGAATATGTCCAAATCTAACGAGAAGTATAACGTCCTCAAATGTCTTACATACATACATACATACATACATACATACATACATACACACACACACACACACACACACACACACCACACACACACACAACACACACACACACACACACACACACACACACACACACACACACACACACACATACAAAGAACAATACCCTGTTGTTGATGTTGAAATTCCAATATAGGAGTCTTGAATCTAGGTTAGAAACTTGTTCTTACTCTATTGGCAAGAAATCTTGAAATAAACTGAATAATAATACACACGGACGCACGCGCGTGTACACAGACATACATATATAATATAATAAAAATTGAAACCGTTATCATTATTTTTATTCTTATTCTTTTTAACAAAGGTTTTGTTGAAATTCTGGAGTGTTGAATGCGTCGCGGGAATGCTACCTGTACCCCACGATACCATGTTGTCTTTTTCAACTATCTAATACTTTCCTGGTGATTCTGACCGTGCCAAAGAAGCAAAATTTTATAACAGTTCTATTAAGCACAATATTCCGATTTCCTTGAAATTCCTCTTGATGCGTACTGGGGCCAATCTAATCGACAGGCTCCCTCCCCAAAAATTTCGGGCCTTGTACCTTGAGTACAAAATGAATTACAGACTTCTTAACAAACTGACAAATTTTGCAAGACCAAATGACGCCAGGCCAAAGTTTGTATTGAATACATTAGCAAAATATCTCCAGAACATTCCCAGAGAATCCGAAGTTTTTAAGCAGTTAAATTGGGCTTTTGGAAACCAATAAGCATACTTCTCTCTTGAAATGCTCACACCTTACCAAAACTTACTGTCCGTAAACCAGTAAGTAAGCAACGAAATACATTCTCGTATCGAAATTCTGCAGTCTCATTTTCAACAGGTAACAAACACGCCATCTACCTACAAAGAAAAGCAATGCAGCCGACTGCGATGCACTTCACTGAATAACCAACCAACCACGTAATTAATGGCTGCCCACACAGTTACACGGATAAAACAATGGAAGCCTGTAACCGCAACAGTTTCGACAGTTATTCACATAAGAACTACATAGACGAAACTATGGAAGCCTGCAAGCACAACATTTTCGACAGTCACACTTTTTGTTGGCGTCCCGAATTATAAAGAAACCCTGCATTCTTCCACAATTCTTATGGACAATTTGCGCATATAAACTTTCATAGACTCCCGTGAACCTAATATAAGCTGCACCTATTATTCCCTTGCATTTCAAAACCAGATGTTTAGCAAAGGACACGTCTACCAAGTTTGTCAATTTTCTTTATTTTTCTTTGTTTTTCTTTCTGTTTTTTTTTTTAACATTATTTCGTACACTTAACTATGCTTTCTGCTCTGCAAAACTTTTATTTCTTCATATGTTAGCATGTTCATAAACACGCGAAGTTTAATTCCGCGAAAACGCATTCTGGGAAGACTCCTAATTTATGCGCTTCCATATTTTAGATAATGTATTTTTCTCATTTTTTCCGCATTCATTCGTATTATTCAGTTCTCGGTCCGTGTTTTTCGCAACATATTTTCTTGCAGATGTTTGCAATTCTTCGCCGACCGATTCACTTATAATGTGCTACTCTATATATTTTTCTTAAAATAATAATCAACGTCCATACATACACACACACATACATACATACATACATACATACATACATACATACATACATACATACATACATACATACATACATACATACATATATAAGTTTCTCAAACCCAGAAAGGAGAAAGCTAATTCGAAGACTACAGATCCAATCAATCACTGGAACTGTAAAAATCTGTAAAACTTTCCAGAAATTTATCATTTAAACATATATATAAGCATGTCTAGATACGTAATTATATGCATGAGAATACATACATAAAACATACAAATCTGCACATACATACATACATACATACATACATACATACATACATACATACATACATACATACATACATACATACAAACAAAAATATTCTGTTGTTGATGTTGAAATTCCAATGAAGGAGCCTAGAATCTTGGTTAGAAACCGATTCTTTCTCTATTGGCAAGGAATCTTGAAATAAACTGAATAATGACACACACACATACATACATACATACTTATAAACAGATACATACATACATACATACATACATACATACACATACATACATACATACATACATACATACATACATACATATGTGTATACATTGAGGATACAATCATTTTATCAGTGGCCAGCGTATAATAACCGCCATGTCGGTAAAATTAATTTTTAAGTGTATAAGTGGTTTACTCTTTTACTCTTTTTACTTGTTTCAGTCATTTGACTGCGGCCATGCTGGAGCACCGCCTTTAGTCGAGCAAATCGACCCCAGGACTTATTCTTTGTAAGCCTAATACTTATTCTATCGGTCTCTTTTGCCGAACCGCTAAGTTACGGGGACATGAACACACCAGCATCGGTTGTCAAGCGATGTTGGGAAGACAAACACAGACACGAAACACACACACACACATATATATATATATATATATATATATATATATATACGACGGGCTTCTTTCAGTTTCCGTCAACCGAATCCACTCACAAGGCTTTGGTCGGCCCGAGGCTATAGTAGAAGACACTTGCCCAAGGTACCACACAGTGGGACTGAACCCGGAACCATGTGGTTTGTAGATATTTGACATCTACTTCCAGCGTATCGGCGTTGTCTCCCCAGTACCCTCAATTACAAACATATATTTATAATTACAAATTTAAAAATGCATTCATAAATACATTTTTACATCAAGCTATGCACGTGCACCTTAATACTAGTGTTTTCATTGAATTCTTTTCCAAGTCTCTGCCTACTCAGTTCTTTTTCCGATTCAACGCTCGCAGAATTATAGAACACTGATCATGGCTCTCTGCGCTCTGGCTTCCAGACACAACTTGCCTCTCTAAGACCTCCCAGGATCACCACCATATATATATATATATATATATATATATATATATGGAGAAAGTTTTCCCAACTCAACACTCCAGCATGTCACTCACACTTTGCCATCTTGCTTACCCACAGCAAATGTACATGATCACAATGTCGGACATTCAAGGCCTTTGCCCTTTTCTTTTAGGACACTTACCACAGCAGCACGCTTCTGCCAGAAATTTCCCAATTATACCATGGATTGAGAATGCACTATCTCGTCTCAGCTTCTTTCACTGAAAGTCCGCAGTTGAATGTCCTTGGTTTCACATCCACCTGTAACTGCACACTTTGCAATCGAAATTTTGAGCATTCTTCAATTTTTGCATGGTGCACTTTCCTGCAATTTGTCTTGTTATCGCTCGATCGTCTTCGACAAATTATCTGAAGGAAAACTGATGTAGCAAACAGCTACCAAATACCTAAGTCAAGATTCGAAAGCGAGACCACATAAGTTGCCCAAAAACATATCGAATCTGTACGTAATCAACAACCATCTCCTTTTCGAAACGAAGGCAACCACGTGGAACCGACACACTGGGCTCCCGCGAATACTCTTTTACTCTTTTACTCTTTTACTCTTTTACTTGTTTCAGTCATTTGACTGCGGCCATGCTGGAGCACCGCCTTTAGTCGAGCAAATCGACCCCGGGACTTATTCTTTGTAAGCCCAGTACTTATTCTATCGGTATCTTTTGCCGAACCGCTAAATGACAGGGACGTAAACACACCAGCATCGGTTGTCAAGCAATGCTAAGAGGACAAACACAGACACACAAACATATACACACACACATACATATATATATATATACATATATACGACAGGCTTCTTTCAGTTTCCGTCTACCAAATCCACTCACAAGGCATTGGTCGGCTCGGGGCTTTAGCAGAAGACACTTGCCCAAGATGCCACGCAGTGGGACTGAACCCGGAACCATGTGGTTGGTTAGCAAGCTACTTACCACACAAATGTCTACAAAATTTCTAAAGTATGCTGTTGCCTTATTGTTAACTCAGTTTAATTAGTTTTAACAATCACTGTCTTGGTTTCAGTTCCTTGTGATTGAATTTCAAAAAAGGAAACGAAAAGAAACCAGGCGTATGTGTGAGCGAGAGAGTATATGTGTGTGCGTGCGTTTGTATGTTAGTGTGTGTGTGTCAGTTTAAGAAATATGAAACGCTGTCTGTGATGGCTGCGGTCGGGCTTAACAAAACCCATCAAAAACTAATTAAACACAATAAATCTTATTAAATTTCAAAGAACATTATATAGATTGTTCGCGAACTTTATTTCGAAACGATTAAGCAGGTATTTCAATGAAATTTCTCTCGAATTATTGGACTCAGGTGTTTCAGGCCTAATTGATTGCTTCATTCTGGAGTAAGAATGGACAAATTAGATATTTTGCAACACACGCGCGCACACACACACACACACACACACACACACACACACACACACACACACACACACACACATAATCATGTCTGAACATGTAAATCTATGTATCTACGCGTACACGTACAAGTTCTCTCTCTCTCTACCCGTTTTTCGATATATATATATATATATATACGTACATGCATACATACATACATACATACATACATACATACATACATACATACATACATACATACATACATACATATATATATGTATATATATACACGCACATAGACACATATATATAAAGGAGAGAGTCTTTCTACTGATATGCACAAATATGGAAAACGCCACTGTATACTCGCTCGACTTTCGCTGTTCGTTCCATCCAATGCATTATATCTGTTTAACATTTGAAATAATATCTTTGTTTCCCATAGTTTTCTTCAACCTCCTCACAGTTATTTGTATTTTCAAGTACCCCACATTACGAAATTACACCAATATGATTGTAGCGAGCCTTGCCTCAGGCGACATTGCATACGGAATCTCAGCCTTGATACCAACAATCATAGCAAAATTCTCTAATAGTGCCTCAAGATCGGTTTGTATTTTAACATTTTCATCAAACTTCCTTTCGGCCTGCTTGTCTCTCAGCAATCTAACGTTGCTCTCCATTGAACGGTACATTGCAGTAGTTATGCCATTTAAATATAGCATTTACGTAACAAAGCAGACGACCGGCGCCACCATTTTGCTTGCTTGGGTGGGAAATATATTGCTTACGGCCATCATATCGCTTTACAGCGGACGGGAGAATGTGACGATTTGTTCGTTTGACAGAATTTACCCAAAATGGATCAACTCGTTCATTTTTATTACCGGTTTTCTGCACATTGCTACAACTGTTTTCTTTTATGTAAAGGTGATGTGGATAGCAAGGAAACAGTTGCGAACGATTGGCCCCAGTACAAAAACAGACACTTCAGAAGCAGACGAGATAAACAAGGCAAAGATGATGATGCTAATTTTCGGCCTTTTTATATGTTGCTATTTTCCTGTTGTGGCTTCAAAAGTCATAGAATATATGACCAAATCAAACGAGAGATTTAAAGTCCTCAGATGTCTCTCAACTTTCTTCATCAAGATCAACTATTTCATAAATTTTTTCGTCTATAATGTCTGCAGTAAACAGTTCCGAAAGGCCACCAAACATTTCTTGTGTTGCAACAAGCTAAGCCTTTCCTCCAATCAACATTGATGTCTTTTGGTTTTTGTACTGAAATCAAACAACTGGATGACTCGGATTACAAACATGGACATACAAGGTTCTTCACGTGCAAGACGGAGAGGTTTTTAAACTACAAGAAACTGTTTACACGGAAATTAAAACATGAAAATATTGGAATCGCCTCAAAGAATCCTAAATTTATTTTAACTGGCAACTCTTTTATGATTTTTCCTAAGATCGTGTACCATTTCGCTATAATTTATTGACAAATCACTCGCTACCCTGATTTTAATAATACGTTAATTGTCGCAAAAAAATGTTTTAAAGATTTTATTTGAAAACGTATGAAAATTTAACTTTGAAATTATGGAAGACATTTTTGTATTGAGTGTTTCTTTATCTTGCAAAACACCAGAATTTCTCGCGATATCCACATCGAGGAACTCTACCCAGCTTCATCTTACACAAAGCTACATAACATTTATGTTACAGTTCACTTTACTGAACTGAAATACTTTTTGGTTCATACGCCACTACACTTCTCTCCCTGATTCTACATCACTCGACACTGCGCAAAAGCGTACCTAACCAAAACGCATCCCGTTCATTTAGTACTTGCGGATGCGCGTGGCTTAGTGATTCGGGGTGTTGTACTCGTAAGCTTAAGATTGTGATTTCGATTCCACCGCTTGGCGATATGTCGCGTTTTTTAACAAAACACTTCATTTCTCGTGGCTCCAGTCCACTCACCTGGCAATAATGAGTAATTCCACGGCGAATGATCATCCCATCCGTTGGGAGAACAGATACAGCACAGAATCCAGGAAACTAGCCTTATCAGTCTATATCTCGGGAAGGACATTTCACCCAACTTTTGTTTACACCAAATTACATTGGCCTACACTAGACTACACCCCCTACTCAAAACTGTGCTGTACACCTATGTATCTAAACCAGTGGTTTTCAACCAGGGTTCCGCGGAACCTTAGGGTTCCGCCAGTACAGTGCAGGGGTTCCGCAAGAAGTTACAAAACTGCTAAAATAGGCTGTAATTTTTAATTCTCCTGTGCAGATATGTGTGCATAAGACTATTAAATTATTGCACAGGGGTTCCTCGAGCCAGTGGAATGTTTCCTTGGGGTTCCGCTCCAGTAAAACGGTTGAAAAGCACTGATCCAAACTTCTACACAACTTGAAAAAACATCTCGGCAAACTCGTGAACTCCACACTATCCAATTCTGTTCCCCTTCTCCTCGACATATAGATCTTTAACGACTGGTCAAAAGAAAGGTTAGATCGTGTCCTTGTTTATATATATATCTATAGATATATATATATATGTATCCTTCGTAAAAGCCGCACTGCTCGTGAAACAAACGAAAAGAAAACTAAGGCAGACAAGCAATGAACCCAAAAACGTATTCATTTAACTTCAGTGTGTACATATATAAATGTACACATACATACATACATACATACATACATACATACATACATACATACATACATACATACATACATACATACATCCGTACATACATACATACATACATGCATACATACAAACATACATACATACAAACATACATACATACATACATACATACATACAAACATACATACATGCATACACACATACATACATACAAACATACATACATACAAACATACATACATACATACATACATACATACATACATACATACATATATCCGTACATACATACATACATGCATACATACAAACATACATACATACATACATACATGCATACATACAAACATACATACATACATACATACACACACACATACATACATACATACATACATACAGCCATGCATACATACATACATGCATACATACATACATACATACATACATACATACATACATACATACATACATACATACATACATACATACATACATTAAAAAATACAGGAGAACAAAACTGAAAACACCTACAAACGTATTGTGACCGATGGGTCAAAATAATACGGGTGGAACTTAAAATTAAAACAGCCACCAAGTTAAAACACAACTGGCCAGACATTGTTGTGTGGGACCACAAAGAGAAGAAATGTAACCTGTTTTTTATTATTATTATTGTTAACAGAGGATAGTTTTACAACCGTTAAAACTCTGCTAATTCTCATTAATTTCTTTGCTTTCAACTTTTTTTTTCTGATGAAGGACTCTATCCGAAACGTTGACTTTTCCATTCACCCACGGCAAGTTCACCGGACTTTTTCTCTTTTTTTTTTATTAAATAATACAAGTCTTGCGAGTTAACTCCATTCTTTCTCTTCGTCCATAAGATAAAGTCCTCAATGTCTCTAATACATACACACACAGAGATATATATACATATATATATACATATATATACATACATACATACATACATACATACATACATATATATCTATATATATATATATATATATATATATATATATATATATATATAAAGGGAAAGTTTACGAAAATAAACAAAAGACGAAGGCAGGTGGTGTACAAACAAACAGATGAATTAGTATAGCGCTCAGGAATAGAAAAAGTCTTTTACGTTTCGAGCCTACGCTCTTCGACAGAAAGATACACAGAAAAATAACAAGGAGAGTAACAAGGATAGAAAAATGTGTGTAGTAGCTAACGATATATATATATATATATATATACAGAATTACCTCGGTTTTCGAACAACTCTGATCACGAATAAATCGAGCTTTATATATATCTAAATCGTACTTTATCTCCTGTCTTTCTCATATTCATTTAATGCAGTAGTACCTCGGTTTACGAATGCCTCTGGTCGCGAATAAATCGTGGTTTATTTCTTTACTGCCCCCCAAGGGGCTAAACATAGAGGGGACAAACAAGGACAGACAAACGGATTAAGTCGATTATATCGACCCCAGTGCGTAACTGGTACTTAATTTATCGACCCCGAAAGGATTGAAAGGCAAAGTCGACCTCGGCGGAATTTGAACTAAAAACGCTATGGCAGACGAAATACCTATTTCTTTACTACCACACAAGGGCAAACATAGAGGGGACAAACAAGGACAGACAAACGGATTAAGTCGATTATATCGACCCCAGTGCGTAACTGGTACTTAATTTATCGACCCCGAAAGGATTGAAAGGCAAAGTCGACCTCGGCGGAATTTGAACTAAAAACGCTATGGCAGAGACGAAATACCTATTTCTTTACTACCCACAAGGGGCTAAACATAGAGGGGACAAACAAGGACAGACAAACGGATTAAGTCGATTATATCGACCCCAGTGCGTAACTGGTACTTAATTTATCGACCCCGAAAGGATTGAAAGGCAAAGTCGACCTCGGCGGAATTTGAACTAAAAACGCTATGGCAGACGAAATACCTATTTCTTTACTACCCACAAGGGGCTAAACATAGAGGGGACAAACAAGGACAGACAAACGGATTAAGTCGATTATATCGACCCCAGTGCGTAACTGGTACTTAATTTATCGACCCCGAAAGGATTGAAAGGCAAAGTCGACCTCGGCGGAATTTGAACTAAAAACGCTATGGCAGACGAAATACCTATTTCTTTACTACCCACAAGGGGCTAAACATAGAGGGGACAAACAAGGACAGACAAACGGATTAAGTCGATTATATCGACTCCCAGGGCGTAACTGGTACTTAATATATCGACCCCGAAAGGATTGAAAGGCAAAGTCGACCTCGGCGGAATTTGAACTAAAAACGCTATGGCAGACGAAATACCTATTTCTTTACTACCCACAAGGGGCTAAACATAGAGGGGACAAACAAGGACAGACAAACGGATTAAGTCGATTATATCGACCCCAGTGCGTAACTGGTACTTAATTTATCGACCCCGAAGGATTGAAAGGCAAAGTCGACCTCGGCGGAATTTGAACTAAAAACGCTATGGCAGACGAAATACCTATTTCTTTACTACCCACAAGGGGCTAAACATAGAGGGGACAAACAAGGACAGACAACGGATTAAGTCGATTATATCGACCCCAGTGCGTAACTGGTACTTAATTTATCGACCCCGAAAGGATTGAAAGGCAAAGTCGACCTCGGCGGAATTTGAACTAAAAACGCTATGGCAGACGAAATACCTATTTCTTTACTACCACAAGGGGCTAAACATAGAGGGGACAAACGGAATTAAGTCGATTATATCGACCCCAGTGCGTAACTGGTACTTAATTTATCGACCCCGAAAGGATGAAATGAAGGCAAAGTCGACTCGGCGGAATTTGAACTAAAAACGCTATGGCAGACGAAATACCTATTTCTTTACTACCCACAAGGGGCTAAACATAGAGGGGACAAACAAGGACAGACAAACGGATTAAGTCGATTATATCGACCCCAGTGCGTAACTGGTACTTAATTTATCGACCCCGAAAGGATTGAAAGGCAAAGTCGACCTCGGCGGAATTTGAACTCAGAACGTAGCGACAGACGAAATACGGCTACGCATTTCGCCCGGCGTGCTAACGTTTCTGCCAGCTCACCGCCCTTATAATATATATGTGTGTGTGTGTGTGTGTGTGTGTGTGTATCACTGGTGCCAATGTGCTTTTGCATCGTTTTAGCTTTCGAATGATGCCGCCCCGTTGCCGAAGGAAACAAGCCAACATTTCCCCCTTCCCCACCTGATTGGACGGGTCCCTTGCAGGGAGTGAACTGGAGCAACGTGAAATAATGTGCAATCGGTCCCGGAATGGAAACCACGATCTCCCCATCGTGAGTGCGACAATCTTAACCACTAGGCCACGCGCCACAACATGTATGTATACATGTATATGCATCTATATATTCATACGTACACCGATAAACACACACACACACACTTATTTATATATACGCGAACATATGTGTATATAAATTTTATTATAATTGTTGTTGTGTTGTTGTTGTTGTTGTTATTATTATTATTATTATTATTATTATTATTATTATTATTATTATTGTTATTATTATTATTATTATTATTTTATGTTTGACTTTTTCTTTACATTTGTACAAGTTGGTTCCAAGTCTCATCCAGAGACCTCAAGAGAACAAGTAGGAAGTTCATGTTGGTGTTATGCCTAGTTTGCCATATATTTGATCTTATACATAGTGTTGTTCTAGAGAATGTTTAAGAAACCATAAGAAAATTATGTTTGTTTTAAACCTTGAGATTACATAGAAAGTATTTTGCGTAGGATATGAGCAGTTCCCATGAGCACTATCTTTTGAATTTCTGCCATTTAGGGGTTTCCTGGTATCTGAGCTAGGTAGCAATCAGCCCCTTTATTATTATTATTATTATTATTATTATTATTATTATTATTATTATTATTGTTATTGTTATTGTTATTGTTATTATTATTATTATTATTATTATTATTATTATTATTATCATTATTATTATTATTATTATTATTATTATTATTATTATTATTATTGAATGAGAGAGCAGAGCATGCCAGCAAAGTGACAGTGGGGTAAAATATACAAAGCCCAGTATACCCATCATGCGCGCGACATAGTGATCTCATATCAAGATAAACAGCACATGACCTTGCAGGTGGGGCTCAGTTAGAATTTTCTTCTGGTCAAGTAATCCATCCCACTCAAAAGGTTCCTGAATGAGGGTTGTTTAAGGATGTTGAACGAAACACCCATGTTTCCAGAGGTGAATTATTCAAACCCCAAAGAATCCCTCTCGACACATGGCTATGATGTTCCCCACTACTTCTGCTCATGATCAGAGATGCACATATCGTCAGCCACTAAGGGACATGCTCAACTGGTTAAGGTCAAACAACTGGCAAGCAAATTTGTGGTATTGAGCAGAATATTTTCTGTAGCCCATCTTTTATACTATTATTATTATTATTATTATCAAGGCGGCAGAATCGTTAGCACGTCGGGCGAAATGCGTAGCCGTATTTCGTCTGCCGTTACGTTGAGTTCAAATTCCGCCGAGGTCGACTTAGCCTTTCATCCTTTCTGGATCGATAAATTAAGTACCAGTTGAGTATTGACTTTGCTTTGATTGTTACAAGCTGTATCGAAGTCTAAACCCAGAGACATCGAGGGACACCAACATTTTCCATCTAAAGATACTAACAGGTGAGGTGCCATGCGACCGGAAAAACTGATGTCTGTATAATAAAAGAACAAGATAAGAACGAATAAAATTGTAATTGACATGGAGATGAATTTGCGTAAAACATAAGCGGTATTCATAAGCAGTGGCGGATTGAGTCTAGAAATATTGGTTGCCAGGAGACTAAGGAAGCCCACACGCACTACAATGGAATCATTTGTTTACTTATTTACTTATTTATTTATTTTGTTAAAAGTATTCTTTTCAGCTGTCTACAAACACAGCCAGGCTGAAATAATTAATACGTTCTTCCAGGAGCGAATTAAAAATTTGTTTCTTTACTACCCACAAGGGGCTAAACATAGAGGGGGACAAACAAGGACAGACAAACGGATTAAGTCGATTACATCGACCCCAGTGCGTGACTGGTACTTAATTTATCGACCCCCAAAAAGATGAAAGGCAAAGTCGACCCCGGGGGAATTTGAACTCAGAACGTAACGGCAGACGAAATACGTATTTCTTTACTACCCACAAGGGGCTAAACACAGAGAGGACAAACAAGGACAGACAAAGGGATTAAGTCGATTATATCGACCCCAGTGCGTAACTGGTACTTATTTAATCGACTCTGAAAGGATGAAAGGCAAAGTCGACCTCGGCGGAATTTGAACTCAGAACGTAGCGGCAGACGAAATACCTATTTCTTTACTACCCACAAGGGGCTAAACACAGAGGGGACAAACAAGGACAGACAAACGGATTAAGTCGATTATATCGACTCCAGAGCGTAACTAGTACTTATTTAATCGACCCCGAAAGGATGAAAGGCAAAGTCGACCTCGGCGGAATGTCAATAAAATATACCATAAAGCGGTATATTTCGCTGACATAAAACCAGATCGAACTGGTTCAAACTGGTTCGATCCAGTCTCTACCAGCCGACTCGGTCGCCCATCTTGTCGTTATCTCTTCACACTTGGCTGACACTAATGTCTGTGTGGAAATGGCTATTATTTATTATACAGCAGAACGAGAATTTATTCTGTCTTTATCGTTCATTTGTTTGTCACTGGACAACGGCCAAACTGGAGCACTGCCTTGAAAGGGTTTTAGTCGAACGAATCGACTGTAGGAGATATTTTTGAAGTCAGTTACTTATTCTGTTGTTCTCTAATTTCCAGGGCGCTAGATTTTGGGGATGTAAACAAACTCACACTGGTTGTCGAACGATGCTAAGGGAAACACACACACACACATATGTATATGTGTGTGTGTGTGTGTGTGTGTGTGTGTGTGTGTGTTCATATGTGCCACTACCCTCTAATTTGCCTGGGGATTCTATAATGCCGCTAAGATGGCCCTGATGTGTGTGTGGGGGGGATGTGTGAGGGGTGAAGGTGGGGGAGTTAGTCTTTGTCTTCTACCGCTGCATAATAACCGGTATTGGTTTCGTTTAAGCTCACATGACTTAGCAGTTCAGTAAAAAGTCACTCTTACAATAAATACCTGGTTTTTAAGAAAAATACTAAGTTGAGTTGTTCGACTATATTTCTCCAAGGTGGTGCTCCAGCAGGGTCGCAGTCGAAAAACTGAAACGAGTTAAAGGATAAAAGTAAGGGGAAGTAACTCTATCGCCGTCGATTGTAATATCAGGAAACATAACTCTAGCAATAAAAAATATTTTGTTTTTCTGCACACCTATTATACTCTTTTACTTGTTTCAGTCATTTTGACTGCGGCCATGCTGGAGCACCGCCTTTACTCGAGCAAATCGACCCCGGGACTTATTCTTTGTAAGCCCAGTACTTATTCTATCGGTCTCTTTTGCCGAACCGCTAAGTGACGGGGACATAAACACACCAGCATCGGTTGTCAAGCAATGCTAGGGGGACAAACACAGACACTCAAACACACACACACACACATATATATATATATATATATATATATATATATAATATATATATATATATATATATATATATATAATATATATATATATATATATATATATATATATACGACAGGCTTCTTTCAGTTTCCGTCTACCAAATCCACTCACAAGGCATTGGTCGGCCCGGGGCTATAGTAGAAGACACTAGCCCAAGACGTCACGCAGTGGGACTGAACCCGGAACCATGTGGTTGGTTAGCAAGCTACTTACCACACAGCCACGTCGATTTTAATTTATTCATTCTTTAAAAAAATTGTACTGGTTTCATTTATTAGGCTGTATCTAAGGTGCGATATTAACTTCATGGCTACCAATTGAATAAATTACTTGAAATAATTTATTTGTTTTAATTTCGGACTTTGATCGGATTTCCAACTCAAGAACGTAACTTTCCCAAGACTGTTTGTACGTCGGAGCGACGAAGACCATCGAATTATCAGAGAAATTAATGACTATCAACTTCAATCTCTCGCTCTGACCATCTTCCATCCAATGACAAGACCAGATCAAGACGACGGGAGATGGAGACAAATGCTGTGTAAGAGCAGAGTGCCATACTTGCCTCATCTTGCTCTCTGCGTTGTGGGGCCGCATGGCTTAGCAGTTAAAATATTCGATTCACGATCGTAAGGCTGTGGGTTCGTTTATAGCTGTGTCCTTGAGCAAGACACTTTATTTTACATTTCCTCAAAATGAGCTGTACCTAGCAAAAATGTGTAGCACTTGTATTTCGAAGGTCCAGTCTATTTCTTTATTACCCACAAGGGGCTAAACACAGAGAGGACAAACAAGGACAGACAAACGGATTAAGTCTATTATATCGACCCCAGTGCGTAACTGGTACTTATTTAATCGACCCCGAAGGGATGAAAGGCAAAGTCGACCTCGGCGGAATTTGAACTCAGAACGCAACCGCAGACGAAATACCGCTTAGTATTTCGCCCGGCGTGCTAACGTTTCTGCCAGCTCGCCGCCTATTTCGAAGGTCCAGCCAGCCACATTCTGTGTAATGATGAATCTCCCAGAGAACTACGTTTAATGTACGTGTGTTTGTGGAATACTCAGCCACTTGTAAGTAAATTTCACGAGCTGGGTGAACCGACGGAGGACCAGTCTGCTCTCTGCACTTCACAAAGCATCGCTGCAACTGCTTTCCTCTCCGTTGAACCATGAAGGTTTCTTCCGCCGGATCGAGTTTTCACATGCATTAAACTGGGACCCTGGTAGATGATACTACTCCGGGTCTGGATCGACCCGAGAACAATAGTAGCTAAGAGATGGTTCCACACCCCATAAACCCTAGATCTCCAGGACCAGAAACCCAAAACCGGATGCAGTTTAAATGTCATACCCAAGACTATCTATCTGTGCCTACAAACATACATACAGACAGACATATATATATTTGTATACATATATATATATATATATATATATATATATATATATATATATATATATAATCTATATGTGTGTGCGTATGTGCACATGGCTAGATAGATAAATAGATAGTCTAGTTGTGACTTTAAATTGCATCCGGGGATATATATATATATATATATGTGTGTGTGTGTAGTGGATCTTGCATGCATAAAGTGGATTCGATCCACCATAGCCAAATTTAAATTAACATTGCAACAGAACTTTTCCCACGATGGAACAATGGTTTTTCTCTGACAGAAGTTTTACATTTTCCTGATGCCTTTAGCTAGGCCAAAATAATGTCTGACCCTTTCTAACCTCTTCTACTTACCCAACAGCTAGAATAGATATAACAAGACCACCAACTAAATCTATTGTTCTCAATGATATATCTATCTTTCTGGATAGTTATATAAGCAAGCAAAAATCAGTTAGTTACCTTGGTGACTACTCGTGAGTTGAGAGAGAGCTAACATCAGTTTGTGAACCGACCACTGGAATCATGGAAGCAAGGCAGACAAAACGGTCAGAGGAAAAAAGAAAGACAACGTCCCGCACTCTCTCACTCTCACTAGCTCTAATTCTGTTCTCTTACAACATCATTCTATCTCTCTCTCTGTAATTACTACTAAACAATGAAGAGGACACAAACACAAACTTTACTTTGCATGCTTTTGGATTTATCATAACCTGCCCGTCGAGGCAAGGTATTTGTAACATAACGGTAAATAAATACTTTCTTAAAACTTTATGCATTGTTCATCTTTTACATCTTACAATATACAATTATAACAAAAAATTTTTATCGACACATCATATTATTATTTACCAACCAATTTCTCCCGTTACAACTGCTGACTCCGACATCATCAATATAATGCTTACTAATCAATTAAATGCGTTACATATATATATATATATATATTTAACTTTCTGTCACCTGAATGAATCGAACCCTGGATTTCCGTTTTCGAAAACAAATACACATATTACTGTCACCATAATTAACAAAATAATTTTTTTAGAAATACAGTTTATGTAGATCGTTATCTCTTAAATGTTTGTATTTGTGTGTGTGTATTTTGTTCTATTCTAGGCACAAGGCCCGTATTTTTGGAGAAGGAACCAGTTGATTAGATCGACCCAGTACGTAACTGGTTCTTACTTTATCGAACCCGAAAGGATGAATGGCAAAGCCGACCTCAGCGGAATTTGAACTTAGAACGTAAAGACAGACGAAATACCTATTTCTTTACTACCCACAGAGGAGACAAACAAGGACAGACAAACGGATTAAGTCGATTACATCGACCCCAGTGCGTAACTGGTACTTAATTTATCGACTCCGAAAGGATGAAAGGCAAAGTCGACCTCGGCGGAATTTGAACTCAGAACGTAAAGACAGACGAAATACCTATTTCTTTACTACCCACAAGGGGCTAAACATAGAGGGGACAAACAAGGACAGACAAACGGATTAAGTCGATTATATCGACCCCAGTGCGTAACTGGTACTTAATTTATCGACTCCGAAAGGATGAAAGGCAAAGCCGACCTCGGCGGAATTTGAACTCAGACCGTAACAGCAGACGAAATGCCGCTAAGCATTTCGCCCGACGTGTTAACGATTCTTATTTCTGTATTGCCCACAAGGGGCTAAACTCAGAGGGGACGAACAAGGACAGACAAACGGATTAAGTCAATTATATCGACCCCAGTGCGTAACTTGAACTTAGAACGTAACGGCAGATGAAATGCCCGGTAAGCATTTCGCCCGGCGTGCTAACTATTCTGCCAGCTCGCCGCCTTATTATTGAAAAAATATTACTTGTCAAGTTATAATCTTTTCTACTAAAAGCACAAGACCTAAAATTTCGGGGGAAAGGGGCTAAGTCGATTACATGCAGCCCATTGTTTAAGGAGCCCGAAGGGATGAAATGCAAAGTCGATTTAGGTGGAATTTGAACTCAGAACGTAACAGAAGGACAAAATGCCGTTAAAGAAGGACAATCTTGTCAAGTTATAATAAAAAACAAACCTGTTGCCCTATCATCCCCCTTTTTTTGTGGTTCTTTTCTTGTAACCTGGGTGTTTGTTTGTTGTTTTTTTTATAATAATTCATCTTTTAGGATGCGAGCTGGCAGAAACGTCACCACTTCGTTTGACGTCGGTCGTGTTTTTTTACGCTCTGTAAAATTCGGTAAAAAAGAACAAAAAGCGTTGTTGTTGTTGTGGAAATTCTGAACGGCGTTGACGCGGTTTCGCGTTTCGCTCGTTCAGCGCGTTAAACTTTTTTCTGTTTTGGCGGCCGTTTTCGGTCTGTCAGACAGAAGGAAATGGACTATGAGTCTCTAACAGACTTGTCCACGACAGATGAGGAACTGGAACAGGCAATTGCAGTGAAGCTGATGGAGGAAAAGGCTGGAGTTTTCGAGTCTTTATCAGACTCGCCTACGTCTGAGAAGGAGCTAGAAATGGCAGCGAGGAATTTGGAAAAAAGCTGAGTTATACTTATGCCGGTGTAACCCGAAGCGGAAGAGAAAGGGGTCGACTTGGCCAAGCTACCAAGTTACCAGAAACACATGAAAAAGGAAGCGGTGAGGTGGAACTATCACCGACACCCGGAGAAAAGAATGGTATGATAAGAGGACCATTGTTTACAGGGTGTGCGCAACGAAAGGAGAGGGTAGAAGTTGTATCCATGGAATGGATAGAGGAAGCCCTGCGAAGAACTGAGGAGGAAATAAATTTTCTGACTCGAGGATCCAAGTACGGGACCGTAGTTGTGCACTTTAAAAGTGAATCTGCAGCGAGGAAGATGGCAGCGAAGGCGGTGAAGTCGGAAAAGGTAACACTGTTACCTACGTATTTAAACAGGAGGATTACACGAATAAGGGTGGAGGGAGTGCCACCAACGTGGAGGCAGAATGGATTGTGGCGGCTGTGATCAGCGGCCACGAGGACGAAGTGGATATTCTCCATGCCTCGGTTAAGTCCGAGGGCTGGAGAGGCGTAACAGTGGAGCTGAACGTACAGGCAGAGACCGAGGTACTGGTGGACCTGACGGAAAGCATCAGACTGGGAGAAGTGATCATGAGAGTGTGGGTGGAGGGCAGGGCTCCACGTTGTTACAAGTGTGGCCTGAGGGGTCACATAAGAGCCTTCTGCCCTCCCCCAGGGAAAGAAATGGATCCCGAACCAGAGAGAGAGAAGCAGAAACCAGAGGAGAAGGAAACAGAGGAAGAGAATACACAGAAATGGAAGGAAGCTGGAAGTAAGAGGAAGAGAAGAATACGTGGAAAAAAAATATATGAACTCCAATCCACCCCAAAACCACCCACGCCCTCTGAGTCCCACCCTATCCATGCAGACATTGAACCCACCCCTCCCCCCCAACAAGAAAACAAAAGAAAAAAAAGAATACACACACACAAGAGATTGAATCGATATCAGGATCAGGCCGTACATTTGTACTATGACTGAACAGAAGAAGTTAAAAGTCTAATGGAAGAGTATAAATGGTATGATGTTGGTGAGACTAGGTATGCTGTGATTGAAAAGAAGAACATAGGTGACTTTATGGTGATGTGTGAATGCGAGAATTGGGAGGTGAAAGATATAAGAATGAGCGATGAATTCGTGGAAAATATGGATGAGTATTTCGGAGTAAGAATGGATATGGATTTGTTCGTATTGGCAAGGAACATTCAAGTGACTATGAAAAACAAAGGACAGGTAGTTGATGCTGACGGACGGGGCCGTTGGTATCGCTTTCATTTAATTATCATTTTTTCGTTTAACAATTCATGTTCATAAAGTTTAATTATAATGTTATGTCCCCATGTTTCTTAGTGTCCCTTTCTGTGTCGCCCCTAGTGGGTAATAAAGAAATAAGAAACGCCACCACTTCGTTTGACGTCGGTCGTGTTTTTTTACGCGCTCTGTAAAATTCGGTAAAAAAGAACAAAAAGCGTGGTTGTTGTTGTGGAAATTCTGAACGGCGTTGACGCGGTTTCGCGTTTCGCTCGTTCAGCGCGTTAACTTTTTTCTGTTTTGGCGGCCGTTTTCGGTCTGTCAGACAGAAGGAAATGGACTATGAGTCTCTAACAGACTTGTCCACGACAGATGAGGAACTGGAACAGGCAATTGCAGTGAAGCTGATGGAGGAAAAGGCTGGATTTTCGAGTCTTTATCAGACTTGTCTGAGAAGGAGCTAGAAATGGCAGCAAGGAAATTGGAAAAGAAGCTGAGTTATACTTATGCCGTGTAACCAAGAAGGCGGAGAGAAAGGGGTCGACTTGGCCAAGCTACCAAGTTACCAGAAACACATGAAAAAGGAAAGCGGTGAGGTGGAACTATCACCGACACCCAGGAGAAAAGAATGGTATGATAAGAGGACCATTGTTTACAGGGTGTTCGCAAACGAAAGGAAGAGGGTAGAAGTTGTAACCATGGAATGGATAGAGGAAGCCCTGCGAAGAACTGAGGAGGAAATAAATTTTCTGACTCGAGGATCCAAGTATGGGACCGTAGTTGTGCATTTTAAAAGTGAATCTGCAGCGAGGAAGATGGCAGCGAAGGCGGTGAAGTCGGAAAAGGTAACACTGTTACCTACGTATTTAAACAGGAGGATTACACGAATAAGGGTGGAGGGTGCCACCAAACGTGGAGGCAGAATGGATTGTGGCGGCTGTGATCAGCGGCCACGAGGACGAAGTGGATATTCCCATGCCTCGGTTAAGTCCGAGGGCTGGAGAGGCGTAACAGTGGAGCTGAACGTACAGGCAGAGACCGAGGTACTGGTGGACCTGACGGAAAGCATCAGACTGGGAGAAGTGATCATGAGAGTGTGGGTGGAGGGCAGGGCTCCACGTTGTTACAAGTGTGGCCTGAGGGGTCACATAAGAGCCTTCTGCCCTCCCCCAGGGAAAGAAATGGATCCCGAACCAGAGAGAGAGAAGCAGAAACCAAGGAGAAGGAAACAGAGGAAGAGAATACACAGAAATGGAAGGAAGCTGGAAGTAAGAGGAAGAGAAGAATACGTGGAAAAGAAAATAATATGGAACTCCAATCCACCCCAAAACCACCCACGCCTCTGAGTCCCACCCTATCCATGCAGACATTGAACCCACCCGCTCCCCCCCAACAAGAAAACAAAAGAAAAAAAAGAATACACACACACAAGAGATTGAAATCGATATCAGGCCGTACATTTGTACTATGACTGAACAGAAAGAAGTTAAAAGTCTAATGGAAGAGTATAAATGGTATGATGTTGGTGAGACTAGGTATGCTGTGATTGAAAAGAAGAACATAGGTGACTTTATGGTGATGTGTGAATGCGAGAATTGGGAGGTGAAAGATATAAGAATGAGCGATGAATTCGTGGAAAATATGGATGAGTATTTCGGAGTAAGATGGATATGGAATTTGTTCGTATTGGCAAGGAACATTCAGTGACTATGAAAAACAAAGACAGGTAAGTGATGCTGACGGACGGGGCCGTTGGTATCGCTTTCATTTAATCATTTTTTCGTTTAACAATCCATGTTCATAAAGTTTAATTATAATGTTATATGTCCCCATGTTTCTTAGTGTCCCTTTCTGTGTCGCCCCTAGTGGGTAATAAAGAAATAAGAAACGCCACCACTTCGTTTGACGTCGGTCGTGTTTTTTTACGCTCTGTAAAATTCGGTAAAAAAGAACAAAAAGCGTGGTTGTTGTTGTGGAAATTCTGAACGGCGTTGACGCGGTTTCGCGTTTCGCTCGTTCAGCGCGTTAAACTTTTTTCTGTTTTGGCGGCAGTTTTCGGTCTGTCAGACAGAAGGAAATGGACTATGAGTCTCTAACAGACTTGTCCACGACAGATGAGGAACTGGAACAGGCAATTGCAGTGAAGCTGATGGAGGAAAAGGCTGGAGTTTTCGAGTCTTTATCAGACTTGTCTGAGAAGGAGCTAGAAATGGCAGCAAGGAATTCGGAAAAGAAGCTGAGTTATACTTATGCCGGTGTAACCAAGAAGGCGGAAGAGAAAGGGGTCGACTTGGCCAAGCTACCAAGTTACCAGAAACACATGAAAAAGGAAAGCGGTGAGGTGGAACTATCACCGACACCCAGGAGAAAAGAATGGTATGATAAGAGGACCATTGTTTACAGGGTGTTCGCAAACGAAAGGAAGAGGGTAGAAGTTGTAACCATGGAATGGATAGAGGAAGCCCTGCGAAGAACTGAGGAGGAAATAAATTTTCTGACTCGAGGATCCAAGTATGGGACCGTAGTTGTGCATTTTAAAAGTGAATCTGCAGCGAGGAAGATGGCGGCGAAGGCGGTGAAGTCGGAAAAGGTAACACTGTTACCTACGTATTTAAACAGGAGGATTACACGAATAAGGGTGGAGGGAGTGCCACCAAATGTGGAGGCAGAATGGATTGTGGCGGCTGTGATCAGCGGCCACGAGGACGAAGTAGATATTCTCCATGCCTCGGTTAAGTCCGAGGGCTGGAGAGGCGTAACAGTGGAGCTGAACGTACAGGCAGAGACCGAGGTACTGGTGGACCTGACGGAAAGCATCAGACTGGGAGAAGTGATCATGAGAGTGTGGGTGGAGGGCAGGGCTCCACGTTGTTACAAGTGTGGCTGAGGGGTCACATAAGAGCCTTCTGCCCTCCCCCAGGGAAAGAAATGGATCCGAACCAGAGAGAGAGAAGCAAAACCAGAGGAGAAGGAAACAGAGGAAGAGAATACACAGAAATGGAAGGGCTGGAAGTAAGAGGAAGAGAAGAATACGTGAAAAGAAAATAATATGGAACTCCAATCCACCCCAAAACCACCCACGCCTCTGAGTCCCACCCTACCCATGCAGACATTGAACCCACCCGCTCCCCCCCAACAAGAAAACAAAAGAAAAAAAAGAATACACACACACAAGAGATTGAAAACGATATCAGGATGTACATTTGTACTATGACTGAACAGAAAGAAGTTAAAAGTCTAATGGAAGAGTATAAATGGTATGATGTTGGTGAGACTAGGTATGCTGTGATTGAAAAGAAGAACATAGGTGAGTTTATGGGGAGGTGTGAAAGGAAGAATTGGGAGGTGAAAGATATAAGAATGAGCGATGAATTCGTGGAAAACATGGATGAGTATTTCGGAGTAAGAATGGATATGGAATTTATTCGTATTGGCAAAGAACATTCAAGTGACTATGAAAAACAAAGGACAGGTAAGTGATGCTGACGGACGGGGCCGTTGGTATCGCTTTCATTTAATCATTTTTTCGTTTAACAATTCATGTTCATAAAGTTTAATTATAATGTTATATGTCCCCATGTTTCTTAGTGTCCTTTCTGTGTCGCCCCTAGTGGGTAATAAAGAAATAAGAAACGCCACCACTTCGTTTGACGTCGGTGTGTTTTTTTCGGCTCCTGAAAATTCGGTAAAAAAGAACAAAAAAGCGTTGTTGTTGTTGTGGAAATTCTGAACGGCGTTGACGCGGTTTCGCGTTTCGCTCGTTCAGCGCGTTAAACTTTTTTCTGTTTTGGCGGCCGTTTTCGGTCTGTCAGACAGAAGGAAATGGACTATGAGTCTCTAACAGACTTGTCCACGACAGATGAGGAACTGGAACAGGCAATTGCAGTGAAGCTGATGGAGGAAAAGGCTGGAGTTTTCGAGTCTTTATCAGACTCGCCTACGTCTGAGAAGGAGCTAGAAATGGCAGCGAGGAATTTGGAAAGAAGCTGAGTTATACTTATGCCGGTGTAACCAAGAAGGCGGAAGAGAAAGGGGTCGACTTGGCCAAGCTACCAAGTTACCAGAACACATGAAAAAGGAAAGCGGTGAGGTGGAACTATCACCGACACCCAGGAGAAAAGAATGGTATGATAAGAGGACCATTGTTTACAGGGTGTGCGCAAACGAAAGGAAGAGGGTAGAAGTTGTATCCATGGAATGGATAGAGGAAGCCCTGCGAAGAACTGAGGAGGAAATAAATTTTCTGACTCGAGGATCCAAGTACGGGACCGTAGTTGTGCACTTTAAAAGTGAATCTGCAGCGAGAAGATGGCAGCGAAGGCGGTGAAGTCGGAAAAGGTAACACTGTTACCTACGTATTTAAACAGGAGGATTACACGAATAAGGGTGGAGGGAGTGCCACCAAACGTGGAGGCAGAATGGATTGTGGCGGCTGTGATCAGCGGCCACGAGGACGAAGTGGATATTCTCCATGCCTCGGTTAAGTCCGAGGGCTGGAGAGGCGTAACAGTGGAGCTGAACGTACAGGCAGAGACCGAGGTACTGGTGGACCTGACGGAAAGCATCAGACTGGGAGAAGTGATCATGAGAGTGTGGGTGGAGGGCAGGGCTCCACGTTGTTACAAGTGTGGCCTGAGGGGTCACATAAGAGCCTTCTGCCCTCCCCCAGGGAAAGAATGGATCCCGAACCAGAGAGAGAGAAGCAGAAACCAGAGGAGAAGGAAACAGGAGAGAATCACAGAGAATGGAAGGAAGCTGGAAGTAAGAGGAAGAGAAGAATACGTGGAAAAGAAAATAATATGGAACTCCAATCCACCCCAAAACCACCCACGCCCTCTGAGTCCCACCCTACCCATGCAGACATTGAACCCACCCCTCCCCCCAACAAAAAACAAAAGAAAAAAAAGAATACAAACACACAAGAGATTGAAAACGATATCAGGATGTACATTTGTACTATGACTGAACAGAAAGAAGTTAAAAGTCTAATGGAAGAGTATAAATGGTATGATTTGGTGAGACTAGGTATGCTGTGATTGAAAAGAAGAACATAGGTGAGTTTATGGGAAGGTGAAATGCGAGAATTGGGAGGTGAAAGATATAAGAATGAGCGATGAATTCGTGGAAAATATGGATGAGTATTTCGGAGTAAGAATGGATATGGAATTTGTTCGTATTGGCAAGGAACATTCAAGTGACTATGAAAAACAAAGGACAGGTAAGTGATGCTGACGGACGGGGCCGTTGGTATCGCTTTCATTTAATCATTTTTTCGTTTAACAATTCATGTTCATAAAGTTTAATTATAATGTTCTATGTCCCCATGTCTTTTGGTGTCCCCTTCTGTGTCGCCCCTAGTGGGTAATAAAGAAATCACCACTTCGTTTGACGTCGGTTGTGTTTTTTTCGGCTCCTGAAAATTCGGTAAAAAAGAACAAAAAGCGGGGTTGTTGTTGTGGAAATTCTGAACGGCGTTGACGCGGTTTCGCGTTTCGCTCGTTCAGCGCGTTAAACTTTCTTCTGTTTTGGCGGCCGTTTTCGGTCTGTCAGACAGAAGGAAATGGACTATGAGTCTCTAACAGACTTGTCCACGACAGATGAGGAACTGGAACAGGCAATTGCAGTGAAGCTGATGGAGGAAAAGCTGGAGATTTCGAGTCTTTATCAGACTTGTCTGCGTCTGAGAAGGAGCTAGAAATGGCAGCAAGGAAATTGGAAAAGAAGCTGAGTTATACTTATGCCGGTGTAACCAAGAAGGCGGAAGAGAAAGGGGTCGACTTGGCCAAACTACCAAGTTACCAGAAACACATGAAAAAGGAAAGCGGTGAGGTGGAACTATCACCGACACCAGGAGAAAAGAATGGTATGATAAGAGGACCATTGTTTACAGGGTGTTCGCAACGAAGGAAGAGGGTAGAAGTTGTAACCATGGAATGGATAGAGGAAGCCCTGCGAAGAACTGAGGAGGAAATAAATTTTCTGACTCGAGGATCCAAGTATGGGACCGTAGTTGTGCATTTTAAAAGTGAATCTGCAGCGAGGAAGATGGCGGCGAAGGCGGTGAAGTCGGAAAAGGTAACACTGTTACCTACGTATTTAAACAGGAGGATTACACGAATAAGGGTGGAGGGAGTGCCACCAAACGTGGAGGCAGAATGGATTGTGGCGGCTGTGATCAGCGCCACGAGGACGAAGTAGATATTCTCCATGCCTCGGTTAAGTCCGAGGGCTGGAGAGGCGTAACAGTGGAGCTGAACGTACAGGCAGAGACCGAGGTACTGGTGGACCTGACGGAAAGCATCAGACTGGGAGAAGTGATCATGAGAGTGTGGGTGGAGGGCAGGGCTCCACGTTGTTACAAGTGTGGCCTGAGGGGTCACATAAGAGCCTTCTGCCCTCCCCCAGGGAAAGAAATGGATCCCGAACCAGAGAGAGAGAAGCAGAAACCAGAGGAGAAGGAAACAGAGGAAGAGAATACACAGAAATGGAAGGAAGCTGGAAGTAAGAGGAAGAGAAGAATACGTGGAAAAGAAAATAATATGGAACTCCAATCCACCCCAAAACCACCCACGCCCTCTGAGTCCCACCCTATCCATGCAGACATTGAACCCACCCGCTCCCCCCCAACAAGAAAACAAAAGAAAAAAAAGAATACACACACACAAGAGATTGAAATCGATATCAGCCGTACATTTGTACTATGACTGAACAGAAAGAAGTAAAAGTCTAATGGAAGAGTATAAATGGTATGATGTTGGTGAGACTAGGTATGCTGTGATTGAAAAGAAGAACATAGGTGACTTTATGGTGATGTGTGAATGCGAGAATTGGGAGGTGAAAGATATAAAGAGCGATGAATTCGTGGAAAATATGGATGAGTATTTCGGAGTAAGAATGGATATGGAATTTGTTCGTATTGGCAAGGAACATTCAAGTGACTATGAAAAACAAAGGACAGGTAAGTGATGCTGACGGACGGGGCCGTTGGTATCGCTTTCATTTAATCATTTTTTCGTTTACAATTCATGTTCATAAAGTTTAATTATAATGTTATATGTCCCCATGTTTCTTAGTGTCCTTTCTGTGTCGCCCCTAGTGGGTAATAAAGAAATAGAAACGTCACCACTACTTCGTTTGACGTCGGTTGTGTTTTTTTCGGCTCCTGAAAATTCGGTAAAAAAGAACAAAAAGCGTGGTTGTTGTTGTGGAAACTCTGAACGGCGTTGACGCGGTTTCGCGTTTCGCTCGTTCAGCGCGTTAAACTTTTTTCTGTTTTGGCGGCCGTTTTCGGTCTGTCAGACAGAAGGAAATGGACTATGAGTCTCTAACAGACTTGTCCACGACAGATGAGGAACTGGAACAGGCAATTGCAGTGAAGCTGATGGAGGAAAAGGCTGGAGTTTTCGAGTCTTTATCAGACTTGTCTGAGAAGGAGCTAGAAATGGCAGCAAGGAATTCGGAAAAGAAGCTGAGTTATACTTATGCCGGTGTAACCAAGAAGGCGGAAGAGAAAGGGGTCGACTTGGCCAAGCTACCAAGTTACCAGAAACACATGAAAAAGGAAAGCGGTGAGGTGGAACTATCACCGACACCCAGGAGAAAAGAATGGTACGATAAGAGGACCATTGTTTACAGGGTGTTCGCAAACGAAAGGAAGAGGTAGAAGTTGTAACCATGGAATGGATAGAGGAAGCCCTGCGAAGAACTGAGGAGGAAATAAATTTTCTGACTCGAGGATCCAAGTATGGGACCGTAGTTGTGCATTTTAAAAGTGAATCTGCAGCGAGGAAGATGGCGGCGAAGGCGGTGAAGTCGGAAAAGGTAACACTGTTACCTACGTATTTAAACAGGAGGATTACACGAATAAGGGTGGAGGGAGTGCCACCAAACGTGGAGGCAGAATGGATTGTGGCGGCTGTATCAGCGGCCACGAGGACGAAGTAGATATTCTCCATGCCGGTTAAGTCTGAGGGCTGGAGAGGCGTAACAGTGGAGCTGAACGTACAGGCAGAGACCGAGGTACTGGTGGACCTGACGGAAAGCATCAGACTGGGAGAAGTGATCATGAGAGTGTGGGTGGAGGGCAGGGCTCCACGTTGTTACAAGTGTGGCCTGAGGGGTCACATAAGAGCCTTCTGCCCTCCCCCAGGAAAGAAATGGATCCCGAACCAGAGAGAGAAGCAGAAACCAGAGGAGAAGGAAACAGAGGAAGAGAATACACAGAAATGGAAGGAAGCTGGAAGTAAGAGGAAGAGAAGAATACGTGGAAAAGAAAATAATATGGAACTCCAATCCACCCCAAAACCACCCACGCCCTCTGAGTCCCACCCTATCCATGCAGACATTGAACCCACCCCACCCGCTCCCCCCCAACAAGAAAACAAAAGAAAAAAAAGAATACACACACACAAGAATTGAATCGATATCATATCAGGCCGTACATTTGTACTATGACTGAACAAAAGAAGTTAAAAGTCTAATGGAGAGTATAAATGGTATGATGTTGGTGAGACTAGGTATGCTGTGATTGAAAAGAAGAACATAGGTGACTTTATGGTGATGTGTGAATGCGAGAATTGGGAGGTGAAAGATATAAGAATGAGCGATGAATTCGTGGAAAATATGGATGAGTATTTCGGAGTAAGAATGGATATGGAATTTGTTCGTATTGGCAAGGAACATTCAAGTGACTATGAAAAACAAAGGACAGGTAAGTGATGCTGACGGACGGGGCCGTTGGTATCGCTTTCATTTATAATCATTTTTTCGTTTAACAATTCATGTTCATAAAGTTTAATTATAATGTTATATGTCCCCATGTTTCTTAGTGTCCCTTTCTGTGTCGCCCCTAGTGGTAATAAAGAAATAAGAAACGCACCACTTCGTTTGACGTCGGTCGTGTTTTTTTACGCTCTGTAAAATTCGGTAAAAAAGAACAAAAAGCGTGGTTGTTGTTGTGGAAATTCTGAACGGCGTTGACGCGGTTTCGCGTTTCGCTCGTTCAGCGCGTTAAACTTTTTTCTTTTTTGTTTTGCGGCCGTTTTCGGTCTGTCAGACAGAAGGAAATGGACTATGAGTCTCTAACAGACTTGTCCACGACAGATGAGGAACTGGAACAGGCAATTGCAGTGAAGCTGATGGAGGAAAAGGCTGGAGTTTTCGAGTCTTTATCAGACTTGTCTGAGAAGGAGCTAGAAATGGCAGCAAGGAAATTGGAAAAGAAGCTGAGTTATACTTATGCCGGTGTAACCAAGAAGGCGGAAGAGAAAGGGGTCGACTTGGCCAAGCTACCAAGTTACCAGAAACACATGAAAAAGGAAAGCGGTGAGGTGGAACTATCACCGACACCCAGGAGAAAAGAATGGTATGATAAGAGGACCATTGTTTACAGGGTGTGCGCAAACGAAAGGAAGAGGGTAGAAGTTGTATCCATGGAATGGATAGAGGAAGCCCTGCGAAGAACTGAGGAGGAAATAAATTTTCTGACTCGAGGATCCAAGTACGGGACCGTAGTTGTGCACTTTAAAAGTGAATCTGCAGCGAGGAAGATGGCAGCGAAGGCGGTGAAGTCGGAAAAGGTAACACTGTTACCTACGTATTTAAACAGGAGGATTACACGAATAAGGGTGGAGGGAGTGCCACCAAACGTGGAGGCAGAATGGATTGTGGCGGCTGTGATCAGCGGCCACGAGGACGAAGTAGATATTCTCCATGCCTCGGTTAAGTCCGAGGGCTGGAGAGGCGTAACAGTGGAGCTGAACGTACAGGCAGAGACCGAGGTACTGGTGGACCTGACGGAAAGCATCAGACTGGGAGAAGTGATCATGAGAGTGTGGGTGGAGGGCAGGGCTCCACGTTGTTACAAGTGTGGCCTGAGGGGTCACATAAGAGCCTTCTGCCCTCCCCCAGGGAAAGAAATGGATTCCGAACCAGAGAGAGAGAAGCAGAAACCAGAGGAGAAGGAAACAGAGAAGAGAATACACAGAAATGGAAGGAAGCTGGAAGTAAGAGGAAGAGAAGAATACGTGGAAAAGAAAACAATATGGAACTCCAATCCACCCCAAAACCACCCACGCCCTCTGAGTCCCACCCTACCCATGCAGACATTGAACCCACCCGCTCCCCCCCAACAAGAAAACAAAAGAAAAAAAAGAATACACACACACAAGAGATTGAAAACGATATCAGGATGTACATTTGTACTATGACTGAACAGAAAGAAGTTAAAAGTCTAATGGAAGAGTATAAATGGTATGATGTTGGTGAGACTAGGTATGCTGTGATTGAAAAAAGAACATAGGTGAGTTTATGGTGTGTGAAAGGAAGAATTGGGAGGTGAAAGATATAAGAATGAGCGATGAATTCGTGGAAAAGGATGAGTATTTCGGAGTAAGAATGGATATGGAATTTGTTCGTATTGGCAAAGAACATTCAAGTGACTATGAAAAACAAAGGACAGGTAAGTGATGCTGACGGACGGGGCCGTTGGTATCGCTTTCATTTAATCATTTTTTCGTTTAACACATTCATGTTCATAAAGTTTAATTATAATGTTATATGTCCCCATGTTTCTTAGTGTCCCTTTCTGTGTCGCCCCTAGTGGGTAATAAAGAAATAAGAAACGTCACCACTTCGTTTGACGTCGGTGTGTTTTTTTCGGCTCCTGAAAATTCGGTAAAAAAGAACAAAAAGCGTGTTGTTGTTGTGGAAATTCTGAACGGCGTTGACGCGGTTTCGCGTTTCGCTCGTTCAGCGCGTTAAACTTTTTTCTGTTTTGGCGGCCGTTTTCGGTCTGTCAGACAGAAGGAAATGGACTATGAGTCTCTAACAGACTTGTCCACGACAGATGAGGAACTGGAACAGGCAATTGCAGTGAAGCTGATGGAGGAAAAGGCTGGAGTTTTCGAGTCTTTATCAGACTCGCCTACGTCTGAGAAGGAGCTAGAAATGGCAGCGAGGAATTTGGAAAAGAAGCTGAGTTATACTTATGCCGGTGTAACCAAGAAGGCGGAAGAGAAAGGGGTCGACTTGGCCAAGCTACCAAGTTACCAGAAACACATGAAAAAGGAAAGCGGTGAGGTGGAACTATCACCGACACCCAGGAGAAAAGAATGGTATGATAAGAGGACCATTGTTTACAGGGTGTGCGCAAACGAAAGGAAGAGGGTAGAAGTTGTATCCATGGAATGGATAGAGGAAGCCCTGCGAAGAACTGAGGAGGAAATAAATTTTCTGACTCGAGGATCCAAGTACGGGACCGTAGTTGTGCACTTTAAAAGTGAATCTGCAGCGAGGAAGATGGCAGCGAAGGCGGTGAAGTCGGAAAAGGTAACACTGTTACCTACGTATTTAAACAGGAGGATTACACGAATAAGGGTGGAGGGAGTGCCACCAAACGTGGAGGCAGAATGGATTGTGGCGGCTGTGATCAGCGGCCACGAGGACGAAGTAGATATTCTCCATGCCTCGGTTAAGTCCGAGGGCTGGAGAGGCGTAACAGTGGAGCTGAACGTACAGGCAGAGACCGAGGTACTGGTGGACCTGACGGAAAGCATCAGACTGGGAGAAGTGATCATGAGAGTGTGGGTGGAGGGCAGGGCTCCACGTTGTTACAAGTGTGGCCTGAGGGGTCACATAAGAGCCTTCTGCCCTCCCCCAGGGAAAGAAATGGATCCCGAACCAGAGAGAGAGAAGCAGAAACCAGAGGAGAAGGAAACAGAGGAAGAGAATACACAGAAATGGAAGGAAGCTGGAAGTAAGAGGAAGAGAAGAATACGTGGAAAAGAAAATAATATGGAACTCCAATCCACCCCAAAACCACCCACGCCCTCTGAGTCCCACCCTATCCATGCAGACATTGAACCCACCCGCTCCCCCCCAACAAGAAAACAAAAGAAAAAAAAGAATACACACACACAAGAGATTGAAAACGATATCAGGATGTACATTTGTACTATGACTGAACAGAAAGAAGTTAAAAGTCTAATGGAAGAGTATAAATGGTATGATGTTGGTGAGACTAGGTATGCTGTGATTGAAAAGAAGAACATAGGTGAGTTTATGGGGATGTGTGAAAGCGAAGAATTGGGAGGTGAAAGATATAAGAATGAGCGATGAATTCGTGGAAAACATGGATGAGTATTTCGGAGTAAGAATGGATATGGAATTTATTCGTATTGGCAAAGAACATTCAAGTGACTATGAAAAACAAAGGACAGGTAAGTGATGCTGACGGACGGGGCCGTTGGTATCGCTTTCATTTAATCATTTTTTCGTTTAACAATTCATGTTCATAAAATTTAATTATAATGTTATATGTCCCCATGTTTCTTAGTGTCCCTTTCTGTGTCGCCCCTAGTGGGTAATAAAGAAATAAGAAACGTTAGCACGTCGTTTGACGTCGGTTGTGTTTTTTTCGGCTCCTGAAAATTCGGTAAAAAAGAACAAAAAGCGTGGTTGTTGTTGTGGAAATTCTGAACGGCGTTGACGCGGTTTCGCGTTTCGCTCGTTCAGCGCGTTAAACTTTTTTCTGTTTTGGCGGCCGTTTTCGGTCTGTCAGACAGAAGGAAATGGACTATGAGTCTCTAACAGACTTGTCCACGACAGATGAGGAACTGGAACAGGCAATTGCAGTGAAGCTGATGGAGGAAAAGGCTGGAGTTTTCGAGTCTTTATCAGACTCGCCTACGTCTGAGAAGGAGCTAGAAATGGCAGCGAGGAATTTGGAAAAGAAGCTGAGTTATACTTATGCCGGTGTAACCAAGAAGGCGGAAGAGAAAGGGGTCGACTTGGCCAAGCTACCAAGTTACCAGAAACACATGAAAAAGGAAAGCGGTGAGGTGGAACTATCACCGACACCCAGGAGAAAAGAATGGTATGATAAGAGGACCATTGTTTACAGGGTGTGCGCAAACGAAAGGAAGAGGGTAGAAGTTGTATCCATGGAATGGATAGAGGAAGCCCTGCGAACTGAGGAGGAAATAAATTTTCTGACTCGAGGATCCAAGTACGGGACCGTAGTTGTGCACTTTAAAAGTGAATCTGCAGCGAGGAAGATGGCAGCGAAGGCGGTGAAGTCGGAAAAGGTAACACTGTTACCTACGTATTTAAACAGGAGGATTACACGAATAAGGGTGGAGGGAGTGCCACCAAACGTGGAGGCAGAATGGATTGTGGCGGCTGTGATCAGCGGCCACGAGGACGAAGTAGATATTCTCCATGCCTCGGTTAAGTCTGAGGGCTGGAGAGGCGTAACAGTGGAGCTGAACGTACAGGCAGAGACCGAGGTACTGGTGGACCTGACGGAAAGCATCAGACTGGGAGAAGTGATCATGAGAGTGTGGGTGGAGGGCAGGGCTCCACGTTTGTTACAGTGTGGCCTGAGGGGTCACATAAGAGCCTTCTGCCCTCCCCCAGGGAAAGAAATGGATCCCGAACCAGAGAGAGAGAAGCAGAAACCAGAGGAGAAGGAAACAGAGGAAGAGAATACACAGAAATGGAAGGAAGCTGGAAGTAAGAGGAAGAGAAGAATACGTGGAAAAGAAAATAATATGGAACTCCAATCCACCCCAAAACCACCCACGCCCTCTGAGTCCCACCCTATCCATGCAGACATTGAACCCACCCGCTCCCCCAACAAGAAAACAAAAGAAAAAAAAGAATACACACACACAGAGATTGAAAACGATATCAGGATGTACATTTGTACTATGACTGAACAGAAAGAAGTTAAAAGTCTAATGGAAGAGTATAAATGGTATGATGTTGGTGAGACTAGGTATGCTGTGATTGAAAAGAAGAACATAGGTGAGTTTATGGGGAGGTGTGAAAGGAAGAATGGGAGGTGAAAGATATAAGAATGAGCGATGAATTCGTGGAAAACATGGATGAGTATTTCGGAGTAAGAATGGATATGGAATTTATTCGTATTGGCAAAGAACATTCAAGTGACTATGAAAAACAAAGGACAGGTAAGTGATGCTGACGGACGGGGCCGTTGGTATCGCTTCATTTAATCATTTTTTCGTTTAACAATTCATGTTCATAAAATTTAATTATAATGTTATATGTCCCCATGTTTCTTAGTGTCCCTTTCTGTGTCGCCCCTAGTGGGTAATAAAGAAATAAGAAACGTTAGCACGCCGGGTGAAATGCTTAGTGGTATTTCGTCTGCCATTACGGTCTGAGTTCAAATTCCGCCGAGGTCGACTTCGCCTTTCATCCTTTCGGGGTCGATAAATTAAGTACCAGTTATGCACTGGTGTCGATATAATCAACTTAATCCGTTTGTCTGTCCTTGTTTGTCCTCTCTGTGTTTGGCCCCTTGTGGGTAGTAAAGAAATAGAAATTTCTGACTGCCGTTACGTTGTGAGTTCAAATTCCGCCGAGGTCGACCTTGCCTTTCATCCTTTCGGCGGTCGATTAAATAAGTACCAGTTACGCACTGGGGTCGATGTAATCGACTTAATCCGTTTGTCTGTCTTCGTTTGTCCTCTCTATGTTTAGCTCCTTGTGGCTAGTAAAGAAATAGGTATTTCGTCTGCCGTTACGTTCTAAGTTCAAATTTCGCCTAGGTCGACTTTGCCTTTCATCTTTTCAGGATCGATAAATTAAGTACCAGCTAAAAATTTGGGTCGATGTAATCGACTTACCCTCGCCCTCGTAACTGTGGACCTTGTAACAAAAAATTTAAAGCCAATATAAAGATAGATTATGAGCGAGTTGAAAGAGAGGGAGGGGACTGAGTCTGCTTCCCTCCACCCCTGTTCCTTGGAATAGCTCAAAAATATGGAATTACTCTCGAAGCTGCTGTTTCAAGCTCTAATAAATAGACAAACTACTAGAAAAAAAGAAGTCGTTTTCACAGCTCAAAATGGTTAAACGATTACCGTTACACATAGTGAATAGTATTTCTTGGATTTTGCAGCTGATTTTATTTTCTTCATCAGTCGCTTTGATAATCTACTCTATCGCTAACGATGTCTGTGTATGTTCAGATGTAGGTTTGTTATGTGATCTAGACAGGCCACATATCTACTACAATTGCTCTGCGGCAGGAAATCGACCGACTTTAGAAACTTGTCCGTCTGGGCAGCGATTCGATGTCTTTCGTGGAGTCTGCCTTCTTCCATGTGATGTTGTCGAATGTTTGAAAGGGAGAGAGCTTCGTAAAAAATTTTATTTTCCAAATAAGTGTCGTTTTAATTTTTCTTCGCCATTATCGACTTCATTTACGGAAAACTTGCAGAATGGGTGTTCTACAACTGCCACTGATGGTCAAAATTTATCCACTGCTGTTGATGTAAGTCCATCTAATTCGCTGACAAAGAAAATATTGACAAAGGTATCATTCGCAGACGACGATGTGGCTGTCAATCTTGTGAACTCCTCATACAACTTGTCCATACAAAATGATGACCAGTCGTTTCAGATCGTCTCTGAGGAGTTAAAATTGAACGAAACTGCCACAGTCTCTCAACTCCTTCCCGTTAATAACCCAGCTAACACGACTAATGAATTGGAGACATTTACCAGTCGTACTACGCCAACGTTGAAGTCGTTTACAAGAGAAAACCTATCAACAGAGAAGTCTCCCACTAACGTTACTCGAGCGGAATCAGTCCAACATGAATTAAATTCTAAAGTCGAATCGAATTTGAGCCCCACCGAAGAAAACGGAGAGAAACGAAATCGAACTCAGTTTGAACCGTTGAATAATAGAACTGTTACTGCAAGAACAGGGACACCCCTATGGAAAGAGTTCGGTCTCCAGTCTCGTCAGCAACGAGATAAACTTGTGCAGCTGTGTAAACAAGGGTCGACATTTCTCTGCGATTCTTCGGACCGTTCAGTCTTTTACCGCTGCTTTAACAATCGGCCTTACCGCTACATTTGTCCAAAACCATTACTCTTCGATTCCAATATAAAAGAATGTAGTCGCAATAAGAATGCGGTCTGTTTGCCGTCCATGGATTGGCGGCGTTTGGAAAAATAAGTCATTAATTAAAAACTTAATTAAGCTGAAGAATTGTATAACCTCGTACTATGAAAATGAACATCCCTCCTCTAAAAAGCTAATTTGTTCTATAGCCTTTTCCATTTGTTATGACATCGAAATCTCTTGGCAGCCATTGTTATGCAGATTATTTCGATACTAAAAAAAAAAAAAATTTCGTTACTAAAAATATTTTTTTGATTTAAAGTTTACTAGAGATTGAGCCTTTGTTAATCTGTTAAATCTCTTAATCCACTTTTATTTTCTTCTAGTTCATATCGCTTAAATTTTAAATCAATCACTTATTTACTTGACCATCTCGTAACCGTTACATTTCCAGATGACATCAGCCATAGTTTCTTTGAGCGCGCATGCGCATACACTTTTAATGAATTCTTGTTTTGAAAGAAAATAATAAACCTAGAAAAAGTTGTGAGTGTAAATATTCACACTTCTCGAAATTCAAATTAGTTTAGAGTTTTAATGTTTGTTTTAATTACTTGTTAATTAGCAAAAAATATAAATTGTTGTATTTGTTCCACTTCAACTTCGGTGATAATGTTCGTAGAATCGGTAATATTCTACTAAACGACCGAAATAATTTCTGTTCTCGGTTTGACCTTTTTTTTGCTTCTTCAAATTCTTGCTTAATTTCCTTGGTAACAGCATGAACGTCACATTCACTGTCTTAAACCCCGAAAGCTGTTGTATCCACTTAAGAATTGGTCTTGCTTTTACAAGACCCATCCCACCACCACCACTCCAAACATCACCGTCGATCGTTAAATTCAGACGTTCACCTTCAAGAATCGACAGCCCCCTTCTGTAGAGTTTGCTCCCTCGGGACATAAATGAAGAGATTTCTTTCCTCGCCCCCTTGAATTCCTAAAAATACATTTACTTAAGCGTTTTAATTAGTAAGTTTATCACAAATAAAAGGTAATTATATTAAGCTATTTCCACAAATATAGATGAAGATAAGCATCGGGAATGCTTTTGTCCCGCTGCAGAAGCAACACAAATGTATTACAAGTTCTTATGAATTCATCGCAGTATTGGAAATCCCTCCGCATCATCAGCAAGTATCTTAAGGTCACAAACTTTCGCCCCTTAGCATGTAGGCTTCGCCTGAGTGGACCACGAGGACTGACTTCGTCTTCACCTGAAGAAAGGTTCCACCTGTGGTCGCTTCTCAACCAGTCGCATTGAACTGGTTTCAGCTGCCAGGCTTATCTCTTTGGAGGCTTTCTTAGGTTGTCTCAGCTCCAGACTCATCTTCTGTCACACATTCATATGTATGTGTTTGCGTATGCCAAACCACATCCCCACTCTTGGTACTATTTGTTAGTGAACAGTACAAACTGTGTGTAAAGTATATAATGTATTACTACGCTGTAATGTAGTCGTCCGTGTATCAAGTAATGAAAATAAAACACGTAAACAATAACGATGGTTTTCATTTGGTTGTCTTTCCCATTAGAACCCAAACTACACATAACATCTTCTACTGAAAATAACCCATCGATCTAGCTGGAAAGCCGCAGTAGCCGACTTCAACAGGAGATTAGGCTGCGTGCCATCCCTTGACAAGGCCCACGTTGACCAAGTCCTGACGTTTGGTTTTCTTTACTAGTGAGAAGTATCGAATCTGTCCTGCCAGGACACTGGAAATTCAACCGTGATGATTGATTGTGCATGGCACAATATAACAATGTGTGTGCATGTGCAGCAAAGAAAGTGCAGGCGACTAACATCAACTTTTCCAATGCATAAGCGGTCCCTTATTTTATCAATTCTGAATGATGAAAGACAACGCCTGGCAGATTTGATCTCTGGACGTATATGATAAACAACTTCCTTGACATTTTTCCCAGGGTGCACTTTTCTGATCTATTTAAACCATTAACATTGGTTCAAAATTTTGGCACAAGGCCAGCAATTTCAGGGGAGTGAGTAAGTTGATTACATCTCCCCGCAGTGTTCAACTGAAACTTATTTTACCGTCCCCGAATGGATGAAAGACAAAGTCGACCTCAGCGGAAATTGAACTCGAACCGTAAAGATGGACGAAATACTGCTAAGCATTTTCCCCGGCGTGTTAATAATGGTTCTGCTTGCTTGCTGCCATGTTTTCACCCGTTGTTATTGAAAAGTGGTGGTAAAGGCGGCGAGCCAGCAGAACCATTTCGTCCATCTTCGCGTTCTGAGTTCAAATTCCGCCGAGGCTCACTTTTCCTCTCATTGCTTTTGGGGTCAATAAAAAAATAAGTACCAGTTGAGTACTGAAGTCGATGTAATCGACTTAAACCCTTCCCCGAAATTGCTGGTGTTGTGCTAAAATTTGGAAAGTAGTAAGACGGTGAGATGGCAGAACAGTTAGCACGCCGGACAAAAATGTTTAGCGGTAATTCGTTCGTCTTTACGTTTTGAGTTCAAATTGTGCCGAGGTCGACTGAAACCAATATTGATAACTGGTACGGGTGGCGGGAGTGGATTGTCAGAATCATTAAAGTTTCGTACAAAATACATTAGTTATGGCACTCAACGTTCTGAGTTCAAATCCTGAGGTTAATTTTGTTGCTTTTGTCCTTTCGGGGTCAATAAAATAACATACAGCTAACTTCTAAAATAACGGCAATTTTGTGTCTGAGATGCCGTTATAGTGAATTGTTTTTTGGGAGTTTTTTTCCGTTGTCTTGGAATTATTTAATATATTTTTATTAAAGTAAATAATAGCAGTGAAAATGGTAAATATGTCACAGATAAAATATAATTAATTTAGGGTGGCAAGCTGACAGAATGCTCAGCACGCCAGGCAAAATGATTAGCGGCATTTTGCCTGCCTTAATGTTCTGAGTTCAAATTCCGCCGAGGTCGGTTTTGCCTTTCATCCTTTCGAGGACGATAAATTAAGTACCAGCTGAGTAATGAGGTTGATGTAATCGGGTAGGCTACTCCTGCAATAGGATCTTTTCGGTTTGAACGGCAGTTTTTAAAAATAATTTCCACGTAACTAAACACTTTTAAACTTCGTACACTGGTAGAATGTGTTTATAAAACATCTTTTTCTCTTGGCTTTATTGAGAACATTCTATGGTTTGTAAGATATTTGTTGTTATTTTTCTTCAATTTCTGCAATTTAAACCAATCAATGACGTCTATTGAGGTGAAAACATTCTGTGCCGTATGAATATGTCCCTCGTTTAAGAAACAGATTGGGTTTATTTACATTTCTGATGAAAAAAAAAGATACCCTCCCTCCACCCCTAACCCTAACCCTAAAACAGATTGAAATGCAATAGATCGATACTAGGGTCATAATTATGGGTAACAATTTCATATGACACCGCTAGAACAAACTGCCGCTCAAACCGAAAAGATCCCGGCCTTTTCAAGCCTAGCCAGGCTCATGGGCCCGGTTTCTGTGGCGTATGTGTTCCCCCCAGCTGGACGGGATGCCAGTCCAACGCAGCGTTACTCAAGAAACAGGAAGAGAGAGTGAGAGAAAGTTGGGGCGAAAGAGTACAACAGGGGTCGCCACTACCCACTGCCGGAGCCTCGTGGAACTTTTAGGTGTTTTCGCTCAATAAACACACACAACGCCCGGCCTGGGAATCGAAACCGCGATCCTCCGACCGCGAGTCCGCTGCCCTAACCACTAGGCCATTGCGCCTCCATTATTATTATTATTATTATTATTATACCAGCAGTGACCAATAAACCTCGGCTTCTGTTTTTTGTATGATTTCTCTGATATATACGAGATATCTTCGGATAGCTCACTGTTCGTCATGTGACGATATATTTAGAACAGCACGTATCATTCTGGTGTACGTGCCATTTAGATGTTTCTTCATGAGAGCTGTAGGTTCCCATGTTATCGAACCATAGACCAAAATTGCTTCCACTGCAGCCTCTGAAGAAATCTATTTTAGTTTTGCGCAGAGGATTAGATTTCCAGACACTAATAAATATATTAAATATACTAATAGATTTCCAATATTACTAAGTATATTAAATATCATTAATCATATTAAAAGAGAAGACAGCCATCTTGCAGACTCGTTAGCGCATTAAACAAATTGCTTAGAGACATTTCTTCGCGTTCTGAGTTCAAATTCCGCTGAGATCGACTTCGCCTTTCATATTTTCGGGGTCCACAAAATAAATACCCGTTGAGCACTGGGATCGGTGTAACTGATTAGCCTCTCCCCGCAAAATTTTAGGTCTTGTGCCTATCGTGGAAAGAAATAATTATATTAAAAGACGTGGAAATGGGAGAGTCCTTGGGGCGTCGGATAGAAAGTTGTGGGATCTTTTCGGTTTGAACGGCAGTGTTTTTCTAGCGGTGTCATGAAATTGTCCCCCATAATTATGACCCTGGTATCGATCTATTACATTTCAATCTGTTTTAGGGTTAGGGGTGGGGGGAAAGGGTATCTTTCTTTCTTCACAAATGTAAATAAACCCAATCTGCTTCTTAAACGAGGAACATATTCATACGGCACAAAATGTTTTCACCTCAGTAGACGTCATTGATTAGTTGAAATTGCAGAAATTGAAGAAAAAAGACAACAAATATCTTACAAACTATAGAATTTTCTCAATAAAACCAAGAGAAAAAGATGTTTTATAAACACATTCTACCAGTATACGAAGTTTAAAAGTGTTTAGTTACGTGAAAATTATTTTTAAAAACTGTCGTTCAAACCGAAAAGATCCAAGTTGTATAGTATTTGTTCCGATTCTCAACGCTCCGAGATCGAATCCTCTCAATAGTCAACTTTGCTTTTCATCCCTGTGGGCAGTGTTCTCTCTAAGACAATGCTCCGCAACCTTTTACCACTTGCGGTACACTTATATTCTTTTCAAAATTCGGCGGCACACCTGAACTAAAAATATAGGGGGAAAAAACTATATTCGGGTTACACTGCGGCACACAGTGTGCCGCAGCATACTTGTTGCGGAGCACTGCTTTAAGCTAATACGCTTGTTCTCGCGCGCGTGCACATATTTTACGATTTGCACACAAAAAAGTGAGTGGGTGAGCGCGCATGAGATTTTTAAGATGAAATCAGTGGCGTAGCTAGAGTGTGTGCCACCCGAAGCAACCTTTGAGTTTTCCACCACCTCGCACACCTGCCGGGCCTCCAAGCTTATACAGGCTTATAAAGTTGAGCCAAATGTGACTTCCTCTATAAAAGCGTCGCTTGAGGCGGACCGCTCCCTTCCCAAGCTACGTCACTGGGTGAAATCGAATTTAATTGAAGAAATTTGAACGAGCATGACTCTTATGGTTGTGTACATACTCCACTCACAAACACAGCGAAACTTTTTGAGGGAACATTACTGGTAGGGTGAATAAATCATCGGTGTTGATTAGCCGGTTTGTTAAAGAGTCGAAAGAGATAGTTTGTGATTTCTGTTCTGTTTCTGTGAGCTCTGAATTCACAAATCCTACCCGTTGCCACCGAGAGAGAGAAAAAGAAAGAAACCTTGGCGATCTTTCGTCTCTAGTAGACCTTTCCGTCGATTTCCGTAAAAATTTTTTTTTTTTACATATGGGCTTGCGGGAACTTTTGAAGTAATATACATACATATACACATACACCGAGTAAAAAATTTCAGTTATCTCTTTCTTTCACACATTACTCTGTCTCTTCACACACACTAACAGAAGCACTTCACTTACACAACATACTGTCTGTCTCCCACACCCCATCAAACACACACACACACACACGCACACACACACACATGTACATCAATGCTTCACATGCACGGTAACTTCAAAAGAACTTCCCTCGTCATAAAATCGCTTAGTCTCTTAGTCTCTTTCGCTCTCATTACTTCAAAAATTCCCGCAAGCCCATATGTAAAAAAAAATTTTTTTTACGGAAATCGACGGAAAGGTCTACTACAGACGAAAGATTGCCGAAACCTTAATATATCCGTCAGGTGAGGCGACTAACTGATAATTATCAGTCGTAGAAAAGCCCAGTGAAAACATGGCTGCCTGAAGATCGTCTGCGAACCGAAGATCGTCTGCGAACGAAGAGTATATTGGGATATTTTCCTTTTGAACGGCAGATGTCAACTAAACACTTTTAAACTTTGTATACTGGTAGAATGTGTTTATAAAACATCATTTTCTCTTGGTTTTATCGAGAAAATTCTATAGATTGTAAGATATTTCGTCTGAAAATCCGAGCATTGTGGATTTATCTGAGATTGAACCCAGAATAGATTAGGCTTGATTTTTATTTTACACTCGATTTTAGTACTTGACTAGTGTTTTATTTCGTTGCTCACAAAAAGATGGAAGACAAAGGTAACCTCGGCGGGTTTTGAACTGGAAACGTAATGAGGCAATAAGGTTTAGCCCAATTTCATTCCTAGCAGTGATCCATCTAACCGCTGAATTACCATTATTAGTTATCTCCCCTTAACCACTAACCCGCAGACTCCCTAATTCTTCTTCCCTCCTGCATTTTATAGACATTTAAGATGTTGAACGACATAAACGGCCCTCAATATCCATGCATTGACTTCTCCCGCGTATCTTTTTCTCTCTTTTCTTGTTTATTTCATAAATAAACCATTTCTAACGGTCTTAACTTGTGACCCCGGTTCAAATTATAACTGACCAATTATAGAGACCGCCTGACTTAGACTCGCCCCATTGTGGACCACAGGTGGAATTCTCTGAATTAATTTCTGTGAGTAAATTCTTTTCTTTAGCTCCCTTCAATAATTATTTACTTTTACTTGAGTTTACTCCATTAACATAGGTACTGCCCTTTGATAATCATGTTAAAATCTTCCTTATATATAGTTTCTTGATAACTTCTTTTCTTTTTAAACACCCTGACCCTCCACCCCTTAAAATTGCTCCTACCCGTTAATAAATTGTAGCATTCCCTTAGACCAGTGCTTTTCAAACTTTTTGCTGGAGCGGAACCCCAAGGAAACATTCCACTGGCTCGAGGAACCCCTGTGCAATAATTTGATAGTTTTATGCACACGTATCAAGGCCGACCAAAGCCTTGTGAGTGGATTTGGTAGACGGAAACTGAAAGAAGCCCGTCATATATATGTATATATATATATATTATGCGTGTGTGTGTTTGTGTGTCTGTGTTTGTCCCCCTAGCATTGCTTGACAACCGATGCTGGTGTGTTTATGTCCCCGTTACTTAGCGGTTCGGCAAAAGAGACCGATAGAATAAGTACTGGGCTTACAAAAAAAGAATAAGTCCCGGGGTCGAGTTGCTCGATTAAAGGCGGTGCTCCAGCATGGCCGCAGTCAAAATGACTGAAACAAGTAAAAGAATAAAAGAAAAAGAATATCTGCACAGGAGAATTAGAAATTATTGCCGATTTTAGCAGTTTTGTAACTTCTTGCGGAACCCCTGGACTGTACTGGCGGAACCCTGGTTGAAAACCACTGCCTTAGACCTTTACTAACTCACTCTTTTACTTACCGAGCCTGTAGCCCTGATGGTAAGTATTTATTTGCTCTTAACATATTGAGCTTCTAGACTATTTGTCTAAGCCATGTTTTCTTTCCTTTTCCTTCTTCCATTTGATTTTATTCTATGCTCTTGATTTTCCTTCTAATGAAGATCCGTTGCCTTAATTCGAATGCCCTATGACGATGAAGAATTTGGCGTAACTTCGGTGTAAGTACCGGTGTGTAAGTACCGGATACATTTCAAGAAAGTGGGGGTCTTTTTATATATGGAGGGTTAGGGTTTGTGAAAAGTAAGAGAGTCCAGTTTGCTGGACATTGTTGTAGAGCTGAAAACAGGGCAATTTCTACTCTTCTCCTCTGGAAGCCATCTGCTCGCGATACCAGAAGGCACACACTCTCCGACCCTGATGTAATCTCCAGGGATACAGGCATCCAGCAACAGGACCTCCGTAATGCCATGATGGACCGTGAAGTCTGGCGTAGCATGGTAAATTCCATTGTCTCGACCACGGTCAAACAATGATGATGAGGATGTTAGGGTTTGTGTAGAATTTTATACTCGCATTTATATATAGACGGCATTTTGGCAAACTGATTAGTAAAGGCCGTAAAAAATATGTTACGTCACCCATTTTGTTTGTCATGCTTTGTATTAAAAAATAAGCTATAAATGTGGTCCAACAGATGTGTTGCTTAATCTTTGGTTTTCTCCATTTTCTAATTATTTGCATTGGTTCCTGATAAACCCTTGTTTATCCTGGTGTTATCTGCACTCTACGTGTATGGTGTGCCTGCACACCATAGCCCGGTGATAACGCAGGTAACGGATACCGATAGTATATACAGATATTTTATCCCTTAGTCGGTTATTATAACCGCTAACTCTCTCTCTCTCTCTCTCTCTCTCTCTATATATATATATATATATATATATATATATATACCGGAGTAAACACATAAATGTGAAACAAGGTGGAAAAAGAGTACTCAAATACCAGTGGTAGAGTAATATACTTTATTTAAAGCAGCAGAAAATTCAACAAAATCTGTTACTCTGAGTTTCTCGTTGCCGTTCATCAGACAGTTTTTGTTGAATTTTCTGCTGCTTTAAATAAAGCATATATATATATTATATATATATATATATATATATATTATATATATATATATATATATATATATATACAAGATAAGAAAATGGAGGAATATTTTGCATTATGAATTTGAGGTAAAACATTTTACCTTCGCCCATATAATACAATAAATGAACTAATTGTATTGCATTTGTAAGCATTTATGTATTAGCCTTTTGGGTACTTTACTGGCAGTATATTGGATAAATGATATCCCATAGTGGGTTACACTCATAACCCCTATCTCACTTTGTACTTATATATATATATATATATATATATATATATATATATATATATATATATATATATATATATATATAGAATGGTTGCATACTGTCAATCTAACAAGAACGTGACAGTAGGGGGTACACCACCGCTGTATAGCCCTAGGAAGCATCGAACGCCTCCTGATAGCTTCGACACATTTTTTCCCTGTGTCCTTATATACATATACGAAGGGGAGACAAACACCCCCGGCTGCCGGAACTGCATCTAGGGACACCGTGTTTCAGGATCGTTGTCCTTCATCAGCCTAGAGTAGCAGACACCGGTCAGCATATATATATATATATATAGTGGTTGTATACTGTCAACTCAACGTGACAGTCACGTTGACTTGACAGTATACAACCACTCTATCGCCCCACCACCGCTCATGTCTCTCTGAGACATTTAGAAATTCAATATTTCTAATTTTGGTGATCAGTGAATAAATTTCAGTGAAAATATTATATATTTGCAAAGCGGTTGCAGCCATCTCAGCTAGCAAGACTTACTACCCTGCACTGATGACGAGCAAGGGTCAGAAACATGCAGGTCTTCAGGTGCTAATACTAGCTGGTGGGGGTGTTTGCCTCCCCTTTGCAAATATAAGGACACGGGAAATGTGTGAAAGCCGACATGAAGTGTCGATGCTTCCTAGGGCTAAATAGCGGTAGTGTGATTCCCTTTACGGGACTTCATTGTTCGCAAAATGAGTTCATATTCCATGTATTCGTATTTTTTGTTGTTTACATTCTGTGATGTCCTGTACCCACATATGCATGTGTATATACATATATATGTAAGTATGTACATATACGTATGTATATATGCATATATATTATTTATATATCACGTGATCACGTGACCGACCAGACCATCAGATGTTGTTACACATCGCTGGCCACAATGCGTTCGCATTGTTTTAGCCTTCGAATGACGCCACCCCGCTGGCTAAGCGAGCAGGCCAACAGAAGGAAGAGTGGTGAAAGAGTACAGCAGGGATCACCACCCCCTGCCGGAGCCTCGTGGAGCTTTTAGGAGTTTTCGCTCAATAAACACTCACAACGTTCGGTCTGGGAATCGAAACCGCGATCCTGCGACCGCGAGTCCGCTGCCCTAACCACTAGGCCATTGCGCCTCCATTATTATTATTATTATTATTATATTATTATTATTATTAATATTTATATATATATGTATATATATATGTGTATATATATATATATATATATGTATGTATGTATGTATATTCATATATACATACATTTCTAACTATAAAAGTATTTGTATGTATTTATATAATATATACATATATGTGTGTATGTATGTATGCACATATAGACTTGTTTATTTGTGTGTGAGTGTATACATGTATATACTTGTATATGCATAGATATGTGAATGTGAGTGGGTGTACTTGTGTGTATACATATATAGGCATACAGAGTAAGAAAGGTGGGAAATGTCTCTCTCTCTCTCTCTCTCCCTCTCTCCCATACACCCACACACACATACACACACACACACACACACACACTTCCTGTATCGCTTGTAAGCTATTTTAAGTTTGTCAGCTGACCATTGAAAGAAACCACTTTGAAACAAATTCTGTTGTGAAATCCAGAATGGCAGTGTTTACTCAGAAATTAACCCTGAAATAATTTATTTTGAGACAATGTTACAGGATGATGCTTTTTTATTTTTAGATCAGCCACTTATCTCAAAATGTTTCCTTAATTTATGTGCGTAAAATGACCATGTGTGATACACATTCGTTGCTATGGCGACATCCTGCACTGTTTATTTTCACAGAACTGTTGTTTTTTTACTGTGATTTATAAATAAACAGAAATCTGTCGCAATTTAGCAAATGTGTTTGTTATCTTGTATCTTGAGCTGTCACCCTTCCTGCTGATGAATATATTTTCCCCTCTTTTCCTCTTAAGCATCAATGTTCAGATTTCTGTAAAATATATGGCATATCAACGATATGTCTCTTCGTTAGAAAATTACCATTTTTTTTTCAATCTCACAACGAGAGATATTCAGCAATGGTACTCTACTTGTGAAGACCTGTTGAGGCAAGCGAGAATCAGAATTGAAATCGAAATCGACCAACATCAATGGAAATTGTAGCTATGATACCAGTGCCGGTGGCACGTAAGCGAACCATCCAAACGTAGCCGTTGCCAGCGCTACCCCGACGGGCCTCTGTGCCGGTGGCACATAAAAAGCACCATTCAACCGTGGCCGTTATATATATATATAAGCTTCATGGATGGTTGATGTACAATTATATATATATCTACAGGCATCTGCGTGGGTTGTATGTAAGCTGTTAACCCTGGTGAGAAGCTCACGAACAGCGATGTAGGAACCAGAGCAGTGTGTTGGTGCCGTGTAGACATCGACAAAGTTGGTGAGGAGACATCAGTTGTGGCGACGAAGATAGAGGTCGCTGCGAGGTAGTCAGTGGTTAGACCTTAGAAACTCTAGGACCAACTGGCGTCGAGCCTAGGAAGAGGTAAACTTTTATAGCTGTCAGGTAGGCTCAGATGCTTGTTTGGAATAGACTGTCTCACATGACTTATTTGCAGGTTGTGATTGGTTAGGTTGCATATTTGCACTCGATAGAGCATGAGACAAATTGCGCCAATATCAACCAATCAGAGTGGCAGACACAACAGGGTCCAAAACAGCGGCCAAAGGCTAGCTGTTACCTGCTACGTTCGTATGTACTTGATATGAGAGGAAGCTCACTAGAGTTTGCTACAAGCCAATGTACAGCACATACCTTTGATCGTTATAAGCCAATCATTTATGCAGGTCAATCAACAAAAACTGAATACTCTTACGTCGTCTTCAACGGAAGATTCCATCATATATATATATATATACATCATCATCATCATCATCATCGTTTAGCGTCCGTTTTCCATGCTAGCATGGGTTGGACGGTTCTACTGGGGTCTGTGAAGCCAGAAGGCTTCATCAGGCACCAGTCTGATCTGGCAGTGTTTCTACGGCTGGATGCCCTTCCTAACGCCAACCACTCCGTGAGTGTAGTGGGTGCTTTTTACGTGCCACCCGCACTGGTGCCAGACAGAGCTGGCAAACGGCCACGAACGGATGGTGCTTTTTATGTGCCACCGGCACGAGGGCCAGGCGAGGCTGGCAACGGACACGAAACGGGGCGGTTGCTGGCAACGGTCGCGAAACGGAAAGTTCTCTTACATGCCACCGGCACTGGTAACACATCTGCAATTTCCATTGATCGATTTCCATTGATCGATTTCGATTCTGATCCTCACTTGCCTCATCACGTCTTCACAAGTAGAGTTTTGTGTCCCAAGAAGGGAAGGTATGCATACGTAGGCTGGCTCCATCCCATGTAGAAGGCCACGGGTTATGGACTCACTTGTCCTGCCGGGTCTTCTCGCGCACAGCACACTTCCAGAGGTCTCGGTCTCTAGTCATTTCCTCAGTGAGACCTAAAGTTCGAAGGTCGTGCTTCACCACCTCGTCCCAGGTTTTCCTGGGTCTGCCTCTTCCACAGGTTCCCTCAACCGCTAGGGTGTGGCACTTTTTCACACAACTATCTTCATCCATTCTCGCCACATGACCATACCAGCGCAAACGTCTCTCTTGCACACCACAACTGATGCTTCTTAGGTCCAGCTTTTCTCTCAAGGTACTTACACTCTGCCGAGTGTGAGTACCGGCATTACACATCCATCGGAGCATACTGGCTTCATTTCTAGCGAGCTTACGCATATCCTCAGCAGTCACGGCCATGTTTCACTGCCATGTAGCATGGCTGTTCGTACACACGCATCATACAGTCTGCCTTTCACTCTGTGCGAGAGGCCTTTTGTCACCAGTAGAGGTAAGAGCTCTCTGAACTTTGCCCAAGCTATTCTTACTCTAGCAGTTACACTTTCAGCACACCCGCCCCCGCTGCTGACTTGGTCACCTAGGTAACGGAAACTATCAACTATTTCTAGTTTTTCTCCCTGGAAAGTGACGGAAGTTGGTCTCAGAGCATTTTCAGTGTTTATTGTTCCTGAGCATCTGCCACATACAAAAACCATCTTCCTAGTTAACCTTCCTTTGACATTGCTGCATCTCTTATGTGTCCATAGCTTACACTTGGTGCATCTTATAGAGTTTCTACCTACACCTTTTCTACAGATTGAGCAGGGCCATCTACCTGAAGGTGTTTGTGATTTGTCTACCTTCCTACTGATTACGACTTTGGTTTTAGCTAGATTGACTCTGAGGCCCTTCGATTCTAATCCTTGTTTCCACACCTGAAACTTCTCCTCCAGTTCTGATAGCGACTCAGCAATTAGAGCAAGGTCATCAGCATAGAGGAGCTCCCAAGGGCATCCTGTCTTGAATTCCTCCGTTATTGCCTGGAGGACTATGATAAATAGGAGGGGGCTGAGTACTGAGCCTTGGTGGACTCCTACCTCTACCCGGAATTCTTCACTGTACACATTTCCAACCCTCACCCTACTAGCGGCGTCCCTGTACATGGCCCGCACAGCTCTCACTAACCATTCATCTATCCCTAGTTTCCTCATTGCCCACCAGATAAGGGATCAGGGGACCCTGTCGAAGGCTTTCTCCATGTCAACAAAAGCCAGGTACAGGGGCTTATCTTTGGCTAGGTATTTCTCCTGCAGCTGCCTTACCAGGAATATAGCATCAGTGGTACTTTTCCCTGGCACAAACCCAAACTGCATCTCATCTAAACTAACTCTCTCTCTAATTAGTTGGGCTATGACCCTCTCCGTAACCTTCATCACCTGGTCCAACAGCTTGATACCTCTGTAGTTATTCCAACAGCTTGATACCTCTGTAGTTATACATATATATATATAAATATATATGTGTGTACATATATGTATATGAACATATATAGGTTAGTGTCATCGCCATTATCATCATCATCATCATTTGGCATTCGTTTCCTATGCTGCAATGGGTTGGACAGTTTGACAGCCGCTCGCACCCTGGAGCACTGCACTGGGCTCTGTTGTCTACTTTCACATGGTTTCTACAGTCGGGTCCCCTTCCTAACGCCAATTACTTTACTGAATGTACTGGGTGCTTTTTATGTGGCACCTGCTCCAGCAGAGTCGCCAAGTAACTTACAAAATAATATGTGTGTGTGTAGACCCAGCAGGACAGGTGAGGCCATAATCCCGTGGCCTCTACCTGGGATGTAACCAGCCCACTTATGCGTTCCTTTCCTTCTTGGGACACAAAACTCCACTTGTGAAGACCTGTTGAGGCAAGTGAAAATCAAAATCAAAATCATAATCTGTCAACATCAGTAGAATTTGTAGCTGTGATGCCAGTGCCGGTGGGACGTAAGAGAACCATCCGAATGTGGCCGTAGCCAGCGCCGCCCTGACTGGTTTCTGTGCCGGCGGCATTTAAAAAGCACCATCCAATCGTGGCTGTTTGCCAGCCTTGTCTGGCACCTGTGCCGATGGCATGTAAAAAGCACCCACTACACTCACGGAGTGGTTGGCGTTAGGAAGGGCATCCAGCTGTAGAAACACTGCCAGACCAGACTGGGCCTGGTGCAGCCTTCTGTTGAACTGTCCAATCCATGCTAGCATGGAAAGCGGACGTTAAACGATGATGATGTGATGATATATATATATACATAACAAATTAATAAATAAAACATATGTATATACATACACGTATACATTACATTATATATATATATAATGTAATGTATGTATGAGTGTATGTATCTATCTATATATATATGTATGTGTGTGTGTATACGCATAGAGCTGTTTCGGAAGTGTTTTTTTTATATTGTTGATGAATAGAAGTGCTGCTGCTTCATGCAAAAAATCCAGTTTCAACTGGTAAATACATGTAAGAATTAAAGATTTTGAACATCTCAATAACTAGTCAAAACCCTCTGGCTGAATTCTGGTCAGTAGATTCAAAATATCACTTTCTACTTGTTACAGAGATATCACAAATGTTTATTTCTTACATGTATTCATCTGATTGAAAAGTTTTTTTTTTCTGCATCATGTAACACTTCTATTCATTAATAAAAAAAACATGTTCGAAACAGCTGTAGTGAACCATCTGTTGTTTATTTGTTTATCATTCAACCAACTTGGAACCTACAATTCACATGGATTTTGGAGTCTATTGAGTGCAGAGTACAACTGGTGCAGTGTTTGTACCCACGTGTGACCTTAAGGACTTGTCTGTTTGTAAATGTACGTACAACCTGAGTATACTCCATGTCTACTTCCATAATTACGTATTTGTCATCAAATGTTGTTTGTACTTGATAGCGATACCACTTACTCAATCTTGGTACTTTACTAGTCAAGTAGCAGTTACACTTGAATCATGATGTTATATATATGTGTGTGTGTGTGTGTGTTATAATTTAGCACAAACCGTAAAAGGTTATTAGAGTACTCAGAGTTTCGAATGTCGATGCAAAGAGCTATGCATTCTCATTTGTTCTAGATTATAACATATATAAATAGTCGTTTGTTTATCTGATATCGAGGTCTTATTCTTTTGTTGTTATTTTTTATTATACTATATATATATATAAATAAATGTATGTGTATTTTTCCAGTGTTTACAAATAACATGGAAAAAATGTCAGAAGTAAAGGAATTTGAATAATACCCACGTTTAACTCCATTTATATATATATATTTATATATATATATATATGTACATATACACATTTATATGTATGTATGTATGTATACACATATATATGTATGTATGTATATATATGTATATATGTATATATACACATACATATATATATATATATGTGTATATATACACATACATATATATATATATATACATATATAGATAGATATATACATATAGATATAAATATATATACACACACTCACACACACACATATATGTATATTTCTCTATATATATGTATGTATAGCTGAATATATTTTAATATATATGTGTGTGTGTGTGTGTTTGCTTTTACATATGTAATTCTGACGTTAGTAAAAACAACTCACCTCTCCACCACTACCACACACACACACACATTCGCTGTCAATTTGACCAAATACTTCAAACTCTGTGGGATTGGTGTATGAACCAGGAAGCGACACAGTAAAAAATACATCCAACTGCTACAAATAAAAACACACACACACACACACGCTCTTTTAGTGTTTAGTTTTACACTATGCAGACTTATGGTGTGTGTGTGTGTGTGAGTTGGACAAGTCTCTTGAAAGGGGAGAACAAATATTTCCATTCATAAATCCTGTTTCCAGTCAACACAATATCATTGGGATTATTTCAAAAGCAATTATTATTATTGCTGTTAGTAGTAGTAGTAGTAGTAGTATCATCCTCATCGTCATCATTATCATCTTACATTCTGAGTTCTAATTACACCAAAGTTGTCTTTGCCTTTCGTCTTTTCGGGGTTGGTGAAATAAGTACCAGTCTTGTACTGGGGATCAATGAAATCGAATAGCTCCTTCCCTCATATTTGAAGGAATGTTCTGAGTTCAAATTCCACCAAGGTCAACTTTGCCCGTCACCCTTTCGAGATCAATAAAATAAATACCAGTTGTACACCTGGGTCAATGTAATTAGACAAGGCCTCACCCCCAAAATTGCAGGCCTTATACCTGCAATAGAAAGGATTATTATTATTATTATTATTATTATCATCATTATAGGTGCAGGAGTGGCTGTGTGGTAAGTAGCTTGCTTACCAACCACATGGTTCTGGGTTCAGTCCCACTGTGTAACATCTTGGGCAAGTGTCTTCTACTATAGCCTCGGGCTGATCAAAGCCTTGTGAATGGATTTGGTAGACGGAAACTGGAAGAAGCCTGCTATATATGTATACATATGTGTGTGTGTGAGTGTTGCCCCAGATCAGACTGGGCCGATGCAGCCTTCTGGCTTCACAGACCCCAGTTGAACCGTCCAACCCATGCTAGCATGGAAAGCGGATGCTAAATGATGATGATGATGATGATATATATATATATATATATATATATAAACCAATTTCAACGGGTTTTGCTCAAATTTGACATCACTGAATCGACAGTGAGAGAGGGATTTTCAAGACAATCAAGGGGAAGAAAAGTAAAGGGTGGGGAAAGGGGAGAGAGAAAAGGAAAGGTTTCTTTCCAATTTGATGTGATCAATCCATTGAAATTTCATTACAAAGCATTTTTTTTTCTCTTCCTCTCATTTGTATATCTAATAACATATTTACAAATAAACACTTTTTTATCTCAAGGACTAGATGATCTTTCAGGATGTGTTTATTCAAATGTGTTTATTTACAGATATGTTGATAAGAATACAATGAGAAGGGAAAGAGGAGGAAGAGAAAAAAGAAGTAATGAAGTTTCAATGGGTTCACCACATCAAATTGAAATGATACCTCCCTCTCTCTTATTTCCCCACTCTTTACTTTTCTTCCTCTTTCTTGATTGTGCTGACACCCCTCTCTCTATTTTTCTCCCTCTTTGCTTTTCTTTCTCTCTTTCCTTCTTTTTCCAAAAAAAAAACAAAAATATTTTTCTCCTCTTCTAAACAAAGCAAAAATCATTTTGATTTTGTCTTGAGTTTGAAAAATGAACGAAAGCAATAATAAAGAATTATCAAAAATTCTGACTGCTTCCTTTTTCTCAATATATATATATATATATATACATACACACACACATACATTATACACACACATACATTATATATAATACACACACTTATATACACATACACATCATATATACACACACACAAACACATTATATATAATACACACACACTCATTATATATAATACACACACTTATATACACGTTATATATATATATATATATATACACACACACACACAAACATATAATACACACACTTATATACATGTTATATATATATATATATACACATACACACATCATATATACACACACACACAAACATATATAATACACACACACATACATTATATATAATACACACACTTATATACACATACACATCATATATACACACACACAAACACATTATATATAATACACACACACTCATTATATATAATACACACACTTTATACACGTTATATATATATATATATACACACACACACACACACACACAAACATATAATACACACTTATATACATGTTATATATATATATATACACATACACACATCATATATACACACACACACACATTATATATAATACACACACACATACATTATACATAATACACACACTTATATACACATTATATATATTATATATATATACACATACACACACAAACATCATATATACACACACACAAACATAATACACATACACACACATACGCAAACATATATAATACACACACATACATTTTATATATACATAATACACACACACATATACATTATATATATGCACACACATATATACATACAATATGTACATACACGCACATATATATACACACACATTATATATATATACACACACACACATATATATATACACACACACATACATTATATATATATATATACACAGCATCATCATCATCGTCATCATCATACATCCGTTTCCCATACTGACATGAGTGAATGCATTATACATGCTGTGTATTTCAGTTTTAAAATCCATCCCCAACACTCAACCCATCTTACGAAGCAAATAAAACCGTTGGTAACATGATCATTAATCACTGACAATTATTACTAACGAGTGAAGTCATATCAGTAATGACTGCATGAGGTCATTGTTTAGCTTTAATACTGTTTCTTTGTTTTACAGATTTTTTTCTTTTTCATTTTGTTATTCTGTATAATTTATTGTTGTAAGACGATCCCTGTTGGTCCTGATAAGATGTTGCCTGTACTTTAAGTAAATCTATAAGGAGTTTTGTGTCTCCCCGCTTGCTTGATGATTATATAACACACACACACACACACATCTAAATAAATCTATAATATTCTATCCATTACAATATTTGTAAAATTAAAAAATTAAAAAATTGTAAATAATAAAACATGAAAATCTATGGTGGACTTTCATTAATATATTCTTCTCTTTCTCTTTTACTTGTTTCAGTCATTTGACTGCAGCCATGCTGGAGCATGGCTTTTAGTCGAGCAGGACTTATTCTTAGTAAGCCTAGTACTTATTCTATATCTCTATTGCCAAACCGCTGAGTTACGGGGATGTAAAGACACCAGCATCAATTGTCAAGCGATACTGGGGTGGGGTGGGGACAAACAGGCACACAAACATATATATATATGTGTATATATATATTTCAATATGTGACCTTGTGAGTACCGCTGGCAATTTTTTCTCTCTGTCTTCCCTTCTTGGGATCTTTCCTTCTATGTTTCCGACGAAGAGCTCCGCTCGAAACGTTAAACTCTCTTTCTTCCCTTCTTTCCTGAGCGTCCAATAATACTTTATTTGTTCCACGTCCTCGCGTTGTTGTGTTTTTTTGTGTTTTCTTGTTTGGATTAACTACATATATATATATTTATATATATACATGTATACGACGGGCTTCTTTCAGTTTCTGTCTACCAAATCCACTCACAAGGCTTTGGTCGGCCTGAGGCTATAGTAGAAGACACTTGCCCAAGGTGCCACGCAATGGGACTGAACCCGGAACCATGTGGTTGGGAAGCAAGCTACTAACCACACACAATTATATAAACTTGGATATTTTCATACAGGATGGCCCAAAAGTAGGTTTACAGTTATTCAACTATCTCTTTTGCGTTCATATATTAACAGTTTAGAGCTTACTCTTTTCTCTTTTACTTGTTTCAGTCATTTGACTGTGGCCATGCTGGAGCATCGCCTTTAGTCAAGCAAATCGACCCCAGGACTTATTCTTTGGAAGCCTAGTACCCATTAAAAGCACCCGTTACCCTCTGTAAAGCAGTTGGTGTTAGGAAGGGCATCTTGCTATAGAAACCATGCCAAATCAGACTGGAGTTTGGTGCAGCCCCTCAGCTTACCAGCCCTGGTTAAACCGTCCAACCCATGTGAGCATAGACAACAGATGTTTAAATGATGATGACATATCTGTGGCTGTGTGGTAAGTAGCTTGCTTACGAATCAAATGGCTCCAGGCTCAGTCTCACTGCGTGGCTCCTTGGGCAGGTGTCTTCTACTATAGCCTCAGGCCGACCAAAGCCTTGTGAGTGGATTTGGTAGACAGAAACTGAAAGAAGCCCATCTATATATAAGTGTGTGTGTGTATATATATTTGTGTGTCTGTGTTTGTCCCCCCACCACCCGACATTGTTTGACAACCGATGCTGGTTTGTATACATCCCCATTACTTAGCGGTTTGGCAAAAGAGACTGATAGAATAAGTCCTGGGATCGATTTGCTCGACTAAAAGCGGTGCTCCAGCATGGCTGCAGTCAAATGACAAACAAATAAAAGAATAAAAGAGCAGGCAGCAGACATCAATGAAACACTATCAACAACAACAACAACAATCTTAATATGGGAATTTTGAGATCTCCAGATCCAACCAACAACAATCCGATTACGGAAATTTCTGGATTTCCTTTAACCCTTTCATTACTGTATTTCTGTTGAGATGCTCTGTGTTGCTTTCAGTTACTTTAAATATAACACAGAATTTAGTAAAATAACTTAGTTATCATTCAACTAGTGTTAGGAACATAAATTGTGACTAAGGTTTGGTGGAAGATTTTAATTCAAAACTTATGAAAACAAGACATTTGTATTCAGAGCTAGGGCCGGTTTCAGCCGGGTTGGTAACGAAAGGGTTAATATAAATTTAAAATAAAGCAAAGGAAAAACAATGAAAAAATACACAGAAAGAATTCAGTTTGTTTGCAAATGTTGCCTTAGAATAATTAAGGCAAATTTATTTAAATAAAAAAAGGGGAAAAAAAAACCGAGTATATATAGATATATATATATGTGTGTGTGTGTATGTATATATGTATAAGTATAATTGGATAGAAAACATTTTAGGAAAAAAAATATCAAAAAAAAATCAATTATAATGAGGACCAGCAGTTTTTAGGGTGTGTGTGTGTGGGGCCAAGGGAGTTAGAAGTTTAAGGACCAAATGGAAGAAAGGTGTTCAAATTTCGTGGGCAGATAGGCAAGGCCGGATTTAATACTGAGAGATTATAGAGATGCGTATGTGCGTGTGGTGGTGGTTATGTATCTGTGTGTCTGTGTCTGTGCATATTTCTATACATACACATACATACATACATGGGTAACATATCAGGGTATGTATATATGCGCAATGTGTGTAGTGGTGGTCATGGCGTGCGTGTATATATATATATATGTACTTTATTTGAAGCAGCAGAAAATTCAACATAACCTGTTACTCTGAGTTTCACGGTGCCGTTCATCGGACAGTTTTTGCTAGAAAAAACTAGCAAAAACTGTCCGGTGAACGGCAACGTGAAACTCAGAGTAACAGGTTTTGTTGAATTTTCTGCTGCTTTAAATAAAGCATATTACTCTACCTCTGGTATTTGAGTACTCTTTTTTCCACCTTGTTTCACATTTATGTGTTTACTCCAGTATATATATATATATATATATATATATATATATACACACATGCACATAGATACATACACATCACTGATATATATATACGGTATGTATATATGTACATGTGTGGTTATAGTTGTGTGTGCATGCATGTGTGTGTATATATATATATAGATATATAGAGAGAAAGAGAGACAGATATATACATACACATACATACATGCACATTAGTTATATAATTAGGGTATTATATATGCACATGGATATATGCATATTACACAAGTGTCTTAGTTGCACATGAAAAGTGTATAAACACACACACACACACATATATATCATTAGATATACAAGTACATATGTATATATACAGACACACACACACATAAATTCATATATATATGTATATATATATGTATATAGGTATATATATATATATATATATATATATATATGTGTGTGTTAGGTATGGAGAGGAAAAAGTCATTCAGTGTGGCCATGCTGGGCAGGATGGAGATCTTTAATGGAACCGTGGCTAGGAGAACAATTGGAGTTGGTGACTAGCGGTGAGTCCCAGCGTTCGTGGCTGACCCCCGGGGCCAGATGCACAATCTGCACGTGAACGGCTTGATGCTTTTCGTGGCGTGGTGGAATGGTAATGGCCTTGTAGGTCACTTCATCGTCTTCTTTGGGAACATATTCACCCTCGATACTGAAACAGAAATAGATAGATATATATATAAAAATATAGCATAAGAAGGGTGATGAGATATGACTTAGTTAGTTAGTTAGTTAATTTGGCTCAAAAGCAAATAGCAAGGCCATGTAAGGGGACATGGAGTTAAGTACAGGGTGGTGTTCATGTAAAGAGTTCAGGCCACTTGAGGTCCAGGGAGGCTTTGAACAAAGCGGTCGTCGGCATCTTCACCATCTCGTCTGGCAGCTTGTTCCACGGATCTGCAACCCGGACGGAGAAAGCTCCTCTCCTTTGATTGAGATGAAATCGTCGCAGGTAGAGCTTTTCGGAATGACCCCGCAGCCGACACTCTGGAGCAGGAGTGAAGAACAGCTCTTTCGAGAGGTTACACTTCCCGCTTATGATGTTGTGGGCGAGAATGAGATCGTTTTTCAAGAGAGAGAGGGAGAAACTAATAAGCAGATGGTTATACTAAAAACAATGACAGTTTCTTGGTGTCCAAATATCGTAAGAAGACAGCATGCCCTCAAGTGTCAATGTAAAGCGATCCTTGGCACTGCAGTGCTCTTTTTTCCTGCCTGCGTTTATGTATGTATATATATATATATATATATATATATAATAATAATAATATTAGGGAGTAAATCCAAACTTACAGGGAAAAAATAGCTTTAGGATTAAATCTAATTTTACAGTATAAATATAAATTAAATTAAATTAGAGATAAAACCACTATTAGGCAAATCAAACAGTGAAAAACATAAACCAACAAACACCATCCGATCGTGGCCATGCCAGCCTGGCCTGGCCTCTGTGTCGGTGGCACATAAAAAGCACCCACTACACTCACGGAGTGGTTGGCGTTAGGAAGGGCATCCAGCTGTAGAAACACCGCCAGATCTGACTGGCCTGGTGCAGCCTTCGGGCTTCCCAGACCCCAGTTGAACCGTCCAACCCATGCTAGCATGGAAAGCGGACGTTAAATGATGATGATGATGATGATGATGATGATGAGATTGTCAGAATAATTAATGTGAAATATGAATACAGCGAATATTAATATTGATATTTGATTGAAAATTAGAAAGTTTTAGTCATAAATTGCCCACTATTCCAGATTCAGTTCACCAATAATTCAATACCCTTAAGGCTTAAAAATTGTTTCAACTCTTTTATTGATCCCTGGGGTAGCCACACTGACCTCTAGGGGTCAATACTGGCCACTCTGTTGTTCCCTTAGTTTAAACAATCCCTGAATGTTAAGAAAAATTCAGTAATATTGTATTAGTATATTCTGATATTTAATGTGAAATATGTTTGGTGACTATCCCGTTAATATTGCATCAATATTTGGGTGGAAATTAATGAGTTTTAGCCTTGAATTACCCCCACTCTTCCAGGTACAGTTTTTGTAAAAATTCAGTACCCTTAATGGTTAAAATCATTTATCAGCCCTAGGGGTCAATATTGACCACTTTGCAAATCCCTGATATAGATAATGATTTAGACAAACCAAAATACTCACTCAGAAATATGAACAAACAATGAAACACTTGAAGGATCTTCAGGTTGAATAAAACCATGACCCTTTTCTCGACAGAATTCTTTCACTTTACCTCGAACAGTTGGACCACATTTTGCTCTTTCGGATCTGAAATTCAAACCAAAACATGTATCAATAACCAATCAGTCAATCAATCAATCCAATGAAATAATTCTTCAAATCCTGAAGCCTGGGGCAAACACAGGGGCACAGAAAGGGATGTAACACCTTTTACTCCATCTTTTTTTTATTATCATCCAATCGTATCTTATTCCCATCATCTTCCTTGTCATTCATCAGCCTTTCAGTCAGTTCATGAACTCGCCTCGAGTCAGTTGGCGGGCTCGCCTCGAGTCAGTTCGCAAGCTCGCCTCGAGTCAGTTTGCAAGCTCACCTCGAGTCAGTTCGCAAGCTTGCCTCGAGTCAGTTCGCAAACTCGCCTCGAGTCAGTTCGCAAGCTCGCCTCGAGTCAGTTCGCAAACTCTCCTCGGGTCAGTTCGCAAACTCTCCTCGGGTCAGTTCGCAAACTCGCCTCGGGTCAGTTTGCAAAATCGCCTCGAGTCAGCTCCCAAAAAATCGCCTCGAGTCAGCTCCCAAAAAATCACCTCGAGTCAGCTCCCAAAAAATCACCTCGAGTCAGCTCCCAAAAAATCGCATCGAGTCAGCTCCCAAAAAATCGCCTCGAGTCAGCTCCCAAAAAATCGCCTCGAGTCAGCTCCCAAAAAATCGCATCGAGTCAGCTCCCAAAAAATCGCATCGAGTCAGCTCCCAAAAAATCGCATCGAGTCAGCTCCCAAAAAATCGCATCGAGTCAGCTCCCAAAAAATCGCATCGAGTCAGCTCCCAAAAAATCGCATCGAGTCAGCTCACAAACTCACCTCAAGTCCATTTCAATTTGCTTTAAGATTACTTCAATTTGTAGTTCAAATGGTCACCAAGTGCCCAATGAGATGTCTAACAAGGTAAGCAACAAAATTCAATAACATATACAATTAGGTGTGGTTCTAGGAACAACAAGGTACCTTGATGTAATCAAGGTACAGTATACAAGGTACACAAATAGGTACTCACGCTGAATAGGTACGACTACGTCTGGTCGGAATTGGACTAGGGATGAGGAACCTGTGCTGAGAGGCGGGAGAACCAGCCAAAGCAGCATTGTTAACAGCCTGAGTCTGTGGAATATCTCGTACCGACGACATGTTGGTCTGTGCCTGCCACAAAAAAGACAAACATTGTTATGATTTTATGTAAGAAATGTTAGATTATGTAGCATAACAACAGATATGATTAAATTTACATGAGGGACTGTAATTATAATGTGGAGGTGCATAGCTTGGTGGTTAGGGTGTTGGACTCATGATCGTAAGATTGTGATTTCAATTCCTGGACCGGGCAATGTGCTGTGTTCTTGAGCAAAACACTTCATTTCACGTTGCTCCAGTCCACTCAGCTGGCAAAAGTGAGTAACCTTGTGATGAACCAACATCCCGTCCAGGTGGGGGAATTTACAGGCCACTGAAACTGGGAAACTGGCCCTTATGAGCCTGGCATAGCTCGAGAAGGAAACATTCGTGGAGGCACATATGGCCTAGTGGTTAGAGCAGCAGACTTGCAGTCAAGGGATTGTGGGTTCAAATCTCAGACCGGGTGATGTGTGCATGTTTATGATTGAAACACCTAAGCTCCACGCGGCTCTGGCAGAAGATAATGGCGAACTTCTGCTGACTCATTCGCCAGAACCTCCTCTCACTCTTTCCTCCTGCATCTAGCAGTTCACCTGCGACAGACCAGTGTCCCGTCCAGGTGGGGAAACCTATACACCAATGAAACCGGGAAACCAACCCTTACGAGCCAGGCATGGCTCAAGAAGGAACAAACAGCAATTATTACTTGATGTTTCTACAATAAATATCCTGTGAATTGCTACCTTTAAATGTGAATGGTACCTTTAGCGGTCAGTGGTACTTTTAGTAGATTAACTCTTTAACCCTTTTGATATCAAACTGCTTGAGACCACCTTAAAATTTACAGAAAAAGAAAACGCCACTTGCAGTAACTATTACCATAACCATCAACCACAACCGACATTTCCACTACATGTCTTAAGTCCAACCACAACAAATATTCGTTTCAAATTTGGGCCTAAGGATCAGTAATTTTGGGTAGAGAGTAAGTCAATTATATAAACCCTAGTTTATATAATTTAAGGCGGCGAGCTGGCAGAAACGTTAGCACGCCGGGCGAAATGCTTAGTGGTATTTCGTCTGTCGTTACGTTCTGAGTTCAAATTCCGCCGAGGTCGACTTTGCCTTTCATCCTTTTGGGGTCAATAAATTAAGTACCAGTTTCGCATTGGAGTCGATGTAATCTACTTAATCCGTTTGTCTGTCCTTGCTTGTCCCCTCTATGTTTAGCCCCTTGTGGGTAGTAAAGAAATGTATATAAACCCTAGTGCACCATTGGTACTTTATTTTATTGACCCTGAAAGTCGACTTCACTGAAATTTGAACTCAGGATGTAAAGCTGGACAAAATGCCACTAACCATTTCACCCAGTGTGCTAACGACTTTGCCGGTTCATCCCCACCTTAGAACCACAATAAATATTGCAAAGTATTTTCTCCCCCACTCTAATGAATGGACTGAACCATGGCCCTAACCTATATCTTAATGAATAGTTTAATTCATCATACCATCACCATCACTGCCATCACAGACACTAAAACCATCACCATCATCATCATTGCTTACTATTCATCATCTTCTTTACCGAAATAACTATTAATATTATTACACCTATAGCCACCATCTCAATTACTACAGCACAGGGACTATAAATACAAATACACCCCTCCCCACCACCACCACCAACAACAACTAATTAAACTTACTGGTATGACAAAAGCAACAAACAACCATTGTTAGTACCACCACCGCGACCGGCACCACCACCACCATTACGCATAACAACACTTTATATTAGACATGAAATATTAACTCTTCCACAGACCAAATCCATTGCTTATACCCATACCACTATTACAACTGTCACCTCCACCACCACCACCACCCAGCAATTAATTAACCGCTTGGCATTCAGATTACTCAGTCAAATGTAATGCTTTTTTTCATTCAATTACATTTTTAATTAATCATGCCTTAGTTTGTAACTTCGAAATTTTGATTATGATGTGATTGTATATTTGTAGAATGACATTGAAGGGTAAGCGTGATAGGCTGGATCTGGCTGGTGAGAACATAAAACAGGTCAGCTTTTTGGGCCGGACACGGCCAGTTCAGATGCTAAAGGATTAAGCCTAAAAGCATGACAAAAAATGAATGACTACTACTGCTACTACTACTACTACTACTACTACTACTACTACTAGTCCCATCACCACCACCACCACCTCCTACCACCAGCAGTGAGCCAACAAAGGAGCTTATATGTGGTTACTCGCCTTGCTAGAAACGTGTCACCAGCATGGGCGCCTCACATGTGTCACTGGTATGGATGGCTGCTTCACACACAGTCACCAACACAGGCGCTCCACACGCATCACTGGCACTGGTGCCCCACACATCACCAGTATGTGTGCCTCACACATCACTGGCACAATTGCCTCACACATGTCACTGGCACAGGTGCCTCACATGTCACTGGCACAGGTGCCTCACTTGTCACTGGCACAGGTGCCTCACATGTCACTGGCACAAGTGCCTCACATGCCACAGGTGCCTTTCACATGTCATTGGCACAATTGCCTCACACATGTCACTGTCACAGGTGCCTCACAGGTAACTGGCACAGGTGCCTCACACATGTCATCAGCACTGACCATGACTACAATTTCACTCAGCTTGTCATGTCTTTTCAAGCACAGCAAATCACAAAACGTCTCTCTCACTTGTAACAATAATAATAATAATAATAATAATAATAATAATGGTTTCGAATTTTTGTCACAATGGCAGCTTGGGGGAGGGGATTAAGTTGATTACATTGACCCCAGTGATTAACTGGTACTTATTAATTTGACCCCGAAAGGATGAAAGGCAAAGTCGACCTCAGTGGAATTTGAACTCAGAACGTAGCGGCAGATGAAATACTGCTAAGCATTTCACCCGGCGTGCTAACAGTTCTGCCAGCTCGCCACCTTTTTAATAATAGTAATAATAATAATGACGATTTCAAGGGCAAAGGATGAGGGACAATACAATGAAAGACATAATAATACTTCTACGACACCACTGTAGCACCTACTACCACTTGAGCTAGCTTTATTACTAACACCACTACTAGCAGTACTATAGCCACCACTAACACCACGACCAATCCTAGCATGCTATTGGTACCATGACCACCACTGCTGTACTATTGCTATTACTATCACTAAAGCCATTGCTACAATAGCTACTACTACCATCACCACCACAACTACTACTACTACTACTACTACCACCAGTTTCAGCTCAGCAACAATGTTTCAATAAATTATTGTTTTGGCCAGGAAGGGTGGCAGTCAGAGGAAAGGCATCGGTGAACAGAGAGGGGCAGACAGAGACTGCTAGTGATAAAAGATATTGATTTATGTAGATAGAGTATCAATATGTTTGTATCAAAGAGT